>NW_017307405.1:88776-109869 GCF_000935625.1 Nanorana parkeri | reverse complement strand
TCTGTCTCTCTCTCTCTCACTCTCTCTCTACTCTCCCCCCCCTCTTCACACACGTCTCTCTCTCCCAAAATATATTTGATGCCCATCCAGACCTGATATTTACACAGCCCAGGTTTACTACCCTGTTTTGCTGCTTGCCTGAAGCTGATCTCTATTTCTCTATTTCTCTCTCCCCCTCCCTCTCTCTCCTGTTTTACCAAAGGATTTGTATTTTTGTACATCCAGTCCTGAGATTTACACAACACTGGTTTATTACACTGTTTTGATGTATGCCTGAAGTGCATATGTCTCTCTCTCGCTCTCTCTTTCTCTCACCATATAGGTATATTTGAGCTATTGTACCTACCAAAGGATTTGCATTTTTGTACATCCAGTCATGAGATTTACACAGCCCTACTACACAGCACACAGTCCTTCCTGGCAAGGGGAGGCACTGATCTTTTTCTGTTGCAGTATCACTTTCACTTACAGGTCTCCTCCCCACCCTGACCTTGTAACTGGACAGTGAAAAGAGAAGCGGCGACTGATTAGCTCACCACGCATGTGCTGCTTCTTTCTCTCCCTCTCTAAGCTTTGATGCACAAGGACTGCAATAGGTTCATACCTAACTTAAGTTAGGTACTTACACTAAAAATAAAATTAGGACACATATAAGTATTATAGAGTTTAAAGTCACACTCCATAAACTGTTTGGTTTAGCTCATAATTTGATTTTTCCATTCTCACATTTTTATACTATTGCAGTCTTATGCCTGTGAGATTTTTTTTGGCTCCCTTAGTAATTATTACTGACTTTGGAGTCTATTCTAGCGTAATGGTTGTCCCTCTTGGCTGTGACAGTCTCCTGTCTGATCTCATCCTGATACTATTGGCTGTGTTCATGGTTGTATTCC
Source organism: Nanorana parkeri (assembly GCF_000935625.1). NCBI lineage: Eukaryota > Metazoa > Chordata > Amphibia > Anura > Dicroglossidae > Nanorana > Nanorana parkeri. Next base: position 108,976 of record NW_017307405.1, on the reverse strand, counting down.
TGTCTCTCACCCTAATTATGCTCTCATATAAACCTTCCTTTATTGTCTTTAGTCTTTACTTGTGTCCATTTGTAAGAAGTCCATTTATCCTGCCAATCTCCCTACCAGGGATAGACAATCTTTGCTTTCTATGACCTGTACATTCATTGATAAGCCCTTTGCCCACTCTTACAGAAAAAGTTAGTTAACATACATCAATGTAAACACATATAGTAATACTAATCTACAGAATGCTGCCTTTATACATGAACATTTAAAGCAGATTTGCATCCAAAATAAAATTAATAGATGTCTCCAGCCTTCCAGGTCGAAGGACAGCCAGCCTCATCTAACCCATTTCCTCTGAGCTCAGGCTGTCCTGGACCTGCACCCCAGCCTGTGACTGGACAGTAAAAGAGAAGCAGCACAGTGATTAGCTCATCCTCTTCTGAGGATCTGGTTATGCTGTCTGCCAGAAGTGTCATGATGACAAGAGCGTCTTCATAGCATGAAATCCTTTAGCAGGTAGGACACTTTCCATATATTTGGAACGCAATGGTGTATTTAGTTGCTTGCCTGGAGATAGTGTTAAAGAGCTGATAATTACCATGCTCTGGAAGTGTATCATGGTAAAAAATAGAATTTGCTGTACAGCATTTTTTTCAGGTTGTAAATGACCCCCAATGGGAGCAGTAAAATTCTGCAGTGCATATATTCTGTGTATATCAACTAACTGTGTCTGGGAGCAAACATTATTCTGTTTATTACTTGCTGCAATCAGTTCTAGGTTGAGAGCATCTATTATAATTAGAATGTGGCATCAATGTGCTGGTGATATGGTAAACACAAGAAACTATCACATATCTTACTTAACTATTGCGTTCAATCCCAGCAGAAAATCTGTACACCAGCAGAGACATAAATACTTAGGACCAAATTCAGATTACTGAATTTAGTTGGAAATAATAAAAACAATCATTCAAGAGCCACATAAACTGACAGATGCAGTCATCAAGTTTGCCATCCTGTCTCCTAATCCAGACATCAGAAATTGATTAGACCCCTCAAATAGCCACCCCCCCCCATTTACAAATCGTCCCTGAGAATATAACAATTATGTCACATAAGGCCAGAGATACAGTACATGGTAGTTGACACCTTCCCAAGTGTCCAATGAGCATAATAATAATAATAACAACAACAACAACATTTAGGGCATCTTTCCCTGAAGTTAAGTTCAATGAGCTTGTGTTTTGAGAAAATGGAACAAAGCCGCTGAAAATGGGACATGAAGTACTGGACTGAATTACAGGCATGTGTCTCTTGCCATCAGCTGTCAGATGTCACTGAAACTTGGCCTAGCCAAAATCCTAAAGCTGGCCATAAACAAAGCAAATTTCGGTATATTCTTGATGAACTTTTGCTCAGTGGGGGGCCCTATTGGCAGCCTCCCATCTGACATCTTTTGATCTGAAAATCAAATAAGCCAGGCCAAAAAAATCTCAGCCGTAAAGTGATGGCAGCCAATTACCTATAATCATTGTTCAAGTATTCTGACAGCAGCACACTTGCTGTCAGAATTCAATAGACCAGTGGGAGATGTGTCCATCCACACTGTTTAGGGTGGATGGAGGAATCTGTTATAGGCTGAATAAAAGAAAAAAGCCAGTGTATGGTCAGCTTTAGTATACCAAAGCTACGACAATAAATGCACTGTTACAGAGAAAAATGATGCACAGTTGGGGGTCTATTTACAAAGGTTTTAACACAGCTTTCACCCAGTATTCATACATTTTCCCAATTGAAATTCATTAGAAAAATATGTGAATCCTGGGTGAAAGCTGTGTGAATCTTGTTTGATTTTTTTTTAAATAGACCCCTTGGGCACAGGCGAAATGTATGCTGACAACTTTTACTTATAATCATTTTATAAGGGAACAACAGGCTTGGCCACACTGGTAAAGAAGTAAAAACAATATGTTCAAGGGTTGACATTCCATTTTGATAAAATTACCTATAATTTTTTTTTATAATACACTAAACAAAGGTTAATGCCTAACACCAGCAAAATGTTTTTAGTTATGGTAAGAGTGGGGAAGAGTTGAAATTTTTAGCAGCCTTTTAATGCTTCCTGTGATCTCATTGGGAGATTTTTCCTAACTTCCTGTTCCTGTGATACCCATACAAGAAATGAGGGAAGTAGTTGTCACCAGGAAAGGAAGGCACCGCCGCTTGCTCCTGTCTGAAAATCTGGAGCTTCTCCAGTGGCCGAGCAGGATGACGGGGCGGGCGCGAATGCGTAGTAGAGATCTTCGGCGTGGAAAAGAGGGGAGACACAGCGTGAGCATGCACGTCGGACAGACACCGTGGGACCTAAGGAGTCTGCGCTGGATCAGAGACCGTCACCAGCGCTGGAGGGACTTCTCAATACAAGTGGAAGGCATCATTTAAGGTAAGTCCTTAAAGCAGCATGGGGGGGGACGAAGAAAAAATGTGTGATCTTAATGTCACTTTAAAAGTTTTAGCTGGAGTTGTGACTATGTTATAGAGTTCATTTTTTTTTTTTTTTGTGGTATGCTACTGTATGCTACTGTAGAAATATGTGCCGTAGACCAATATTTGGTGATTATATTGGATAGAAAAGGGGATGTGGAAAATGTGATTTGGTATTACTGGAATAGCTTGTGCTGCTTGCTCTCAGGCAAGGACTTCTGCTTTGAAAAGTTGAAAATGGTTACAGCTTCCCTTTAAAGACACTGTATGAATGTGACAGGGATAAAAATCACTACTATTTACAAAGTAATTGCCAACCTGTCTCCAAAGAGAGTGCTTTATTTCGTCTATTAATTCCAGAGGTATATTTCTAAACATTATACTGAAACCTTTTGCTGTTTGGTAAATTGCTGATAAGCCTTAATAGAGAGTGATTTATTTCTGTAATGGTAGGGGAACAAAACACTCCATGCCATTTACTGCAAAATCATTGCAACTGCAATAAGTCCCGAAGCACATGATGTAAAGGGAAGTGTGCAGTGGGAAAAATGATCTGCCCCTAACTGAAAAACAAAGAAATTTCAGGTGTTATATATGGAAAAGAATGATCATATCTTGCAAGGTTACTGTAACAGGCCATGTACACATTGCATACTGTAGATATGGTTGTCTCATGTAGGTGCAGCTGCATTTCCATAACCTGACCACAGAGTTGACTGCAAGTGTCAAGTTATTTCCAATAAGTGAAAACCCCAGAGATTCTGCACACTTTTAAAGTGAACCTTAAATGACACCAAGCATTCTAAACTAAGGCTAGCCATACATGTATAGATTTTCCTTTGTTCTCCTTTGCTGAACTGCCGGTCCATTTCTATGATGTGTGGCCACTGAAGAAGGAAGTGAGAGAGGACAGGTTGGTGAGAACCATATGTTACATATTTTGTATATAAATTGAGGATTACATATCTTGTGGGCTTGCAGTTTGTGGTCAGGCATCAATAAAAGTAGTCAAAGTAATTAACTGCTGCAGGCAGTGTCAAGCTTAATCCAGCCAGTTTAACTGCAAGGAGAACACTCAAAAAAGCACTGCTCCTCCACGGCTCAGGAAAGGAATGAGCTGGGTGCTTGCCACTGAGAGCATGTCCTCGCTCCAATATAAGCCCATTCAAACAGAAAAAAAGCTGGTCAAACATCGGATTCCACTGGGATAGTTTATTGAAGCTCGTACCACATCACTGGTATCCTGCCCAAGGTCTAACCCCTCAAAGTAAGTCAGAAACTGCTTTATGTAGTGTCAAGCTTCAACCAGCCAGTTATACTCACGTAAACCAAAACCATTGTGATGTGTCTCTTTTTCAGATCAGATGTCTCCACATACAGTATGTCCCTATGTCAATGAAGTGCTGGGAAGTGCAGAGATTCTATGCATCAGCCTCTACCTCTGGTATATTGATTATGGATGCATGGGTCCTGTGCCTATAGAATCTCCGGTTTTAAATCTTTTCCTAAAATAAAATATAGGGGCTACATGAGGGACCTAAAGTGAGCATCAGATAAAAAAGCTTTCAGCATACATCAACCACTATTTCAATTCAGATGCACTAAATCTGAACTATTATAAAATTAATTAACAGTGAACATAAATGTCAACTGTCCCAGGACAGTCCTGCATCTTGACCCTCTGTCCTGCCAATGCTGTGTCCTGGGGCATGTTTCAGGATCACAGCATCAACCGTATCTGAATTACGGCACATGTATATTGGGGCTTGCAAGTGGGCAGTTCCCACATATTTGAGGGGGGTATGGGCAGGATAAACCCTTAAAGTTGGTGTGATGGGCGGCCCCTGCATATTCAGAGGCAGGGTCTGGATGGGAACAACCCATAAAAGGGGTTTGATCTGGATGTGCCCAGCTGGAAAGTTGGCAGATGAAATGCAGACCACGGGCAGGGTTGACAGTTTTCCAGGACCTGGAACCACAATGGTGGTAGCTATGAGTGAACAGCCCATAAGGGCTCACACTAGCTCATAAATACTCTAAGATAAAGCAACCCTTCAGTTCGGGCTTGATCATGGTGATCCAATTATCCTCCAATGATATATGAATATTCTTGAGAATCATGCAATCCTTGTATAATTAATGCTGAAATCTAGTTATTAGAAAAAATAACAAAAAACTAAGAGTCCAGGACATGTAAAAAAAAACAAAAAAACAACCAGCTTTTGTTGCATTGCTCACCTTTGAACTGGAGTTAGCCCATCCTGAGGTCTTCTATTTCAGCCACTAGATGCGGCCAGTATTCCAATTTGGATGATGGCCAGTGTTATCCAACATTTTCCTGTGACTGCAGGATGATGCAGTAGAAAGCTGCGCCACACTCGCCCCACCTCTGGAGGCAAACATGGCGGAAGAGGACCTGTGACGTCATGCAACCAGAATAAAATGTATCTTTAATGGATAAACTGTTGGTTTAGATCAACATTTGAAAACCTTTTTTCAGTCACGGCATCTTTTAAAAGTATGCAAAATCTTGAGGCACCCCAGTATAAAATGTAAAAAATGAAAAGACGTTTGGTCCCCTCAAAATTAATATCAAACCCTTAAACTAGAATGGGGTTTGTTTGGTATCGGTTTTAAGGGGGGACCACAGGCAATGAAACAAGAAAGATGATGTGGAGTTTTCTGCTTCACATCAGAGTCCCAACCTTTCACATCAGCAGGTACCTCTTTAGCAAAAGTATGAAGGCACCCCTGACAATGTCAGAAGGAACCCCAAGGTGTATCCTGGTTAAGGAAGGCAGGTTTAGAGTTCTGTGTATGCAGGTTTTGATTTATTTATGAATTCATATTTCTATTGGTGGACTTCTATTGACTTGTCCAACCTAACTATGTAACAATGTTTTAAAGAATCCTGGAGGTGATTGTTGCTGACACTACTGAACAAATTGCTGTGAGTTTAGCTAAAGAGACTGACAGATCTCTATTCAGCAATCCCTGTCTCTGTTGCTTAGGAGGATTTACCTGTGGCCTCAGAGACTGGCACTGCTGCATCCACGAGTGAAGGGACACATGTGTGCCTGTGTGACTGTTGCTGCCAGAAAAGCAGAGACTTGCTGCTCTCTTGCATCAGAACCTCATCAAGGAACCTCCAGCTTGAGAGAGGGACACCCTACTCGTAGGCCGACAGTGGAATTACCGTCCAAGTCTGCCTGTTGCAGGAGTGGTGAGAGGCCAATGGCCACCTGTTATTGCTAGATTCAATCTGTACCTGCAACAAAGTTCGGGCCCCAACATTGGCTAGCCTAGAGTATTACTACTGGCCAGTAGTATAGGGACCTGGGGACATTTTGGACTGATTCATTATTAACCCAGTAACCATAGTCAGTGGGTATCCATTCAACAAGCTAAGTATTGTTTATTACAGCAATTAGACAGCCGCGGCTGAGGTGTGTCTAAATAGATAAAGTATACTGTATCTATTGCATGCATGTTTATATATGCTAATGTTCTTTATAGTCTTCATTTGTCAAAGACGGAATATGATTTGTTTAGTAAAGCATTTGTAAAAACCCACAAGGTGTGCTGTGGATCCATTACAAGTGGTTCATCACAGAGGTGAGACAGAAGGACCCGTTTATTCCAGCGGCTCCGTCGGGGGTGAGAGCTACACTAATCTTTTGTGTGAAAAGAATATATAACTTCAGCTGCCTAAATCTAGGGATCTTCTAATTGTTATGACATAGAATTCTCACTGAAAGTAACCTGTATTTATGCATTTTTTCTTTTGTCTGCTCAGTTTGAACTTCCCAGGTTAGTGACAGGTTTACTTTAATGTCAAATTTATATGTGCTCTCTTGAGCAGGCTAAATACAGCCATAAAGGCAGCTAAACAAAACTGTGTACCTGCAACAGAAAATTGTAGTCAACCCTGTTACTATGGCTGGAAACAAACCTCTAGCGGAAAATGAGTTATATGGCGTTCCAATGACTTCCGCTGACCTCAAAATGATTAAGAGGTCATATACTTTAAAAAGATATTTTTTATTTCCAGCTCTGAAGAAAGCCAATGGAAAGCACCTAGCTACAGATAGATTTATAGCGCCATATAAAAGGCAACCGAATAGATTGAAAATACTTTATAACGCTATTGGCATATTTTACTGATGTATGAGCATTTCTAGAATTCACTTAAACTCCTAAACTTGCAAGCACTATCACAAATTATACAACATCAGATGGCTCTGTGTGTATTTCTCTACTAATGCTACCTCGACTCTTAACTTCATCATAACATTAAAATGACTGATGCAGAATTTATTTTACACTCTAACCTGAAACCGTTATAAAGCAGCTCATGAAACATTCAAATTCTAAGGTCCACAAGCAGATACTGATTAACTTAATTTAAATCTCTCGGCATGCATTAGACATTTACCATATATTCATGCAGCTCTGGGCTACAGGTAAAACTGTTAATGCTATTAAGTAAACACAAAAAATGCGATAAAGATAGAAACTGCACTCAAATTAACCTCATCTGAGTTTTGTAAAGGGCCACTTAAAGCACCTGTCACTTAAAGCGGACCGTTACTCATATCTTTCAAATAACAACAAACACACCTTTAGAAATGTTTAGTAATGACATTCTACAAACACTGTCTACAAACACTAGATAATTGCTAGTGCTCACTCCTGTGATGGACTACAATCCCACATTTAGTTTACTAATTTGTATTGAGATTGTAGTCCATGACTTGAGCGAGCTTGGAGCGTTGGCTACTTTACAACACACACAGGGACCATGGGGGGGAAAAGTAGCCACCCTCCAGAAGGAAGGACAGTGTCAGCACCAATTCAGAGATGATTTGAGGATCTACAGCTGAGGGAAGCACAAATAAGTTATACTTTTGATAATAGTTAGGGGACTTGAATGTATTTTTGAGATTTAACTCATGAGTTTAATGTCATTTAAACACTCAGTCATCCTGGTGCACGTGACAAAGTCTGATTAGCACGAAACATGTTGAACATTTACAAGTGGCAAGATTTATATGTTGTTTTAAATAACTTGATTAGTTTGTGTGTGTGAATTGATCTCCACAAATATACAGTACATGAAGAAGACTCCAGAAAAGGACCCATCAGTAGGTCACTGACGCCTTTAGGAAGGTGGGGGATGGAGAGTGACAATAGGAGCAAAGTAGTGGTATGTAAGATCGGGAAGCATGTTAAAAAACGTGACTGTATGAGCAACCTGTGTGCATGGTCGTAAGGAGTTGGCAATTAGCCCATGCCTGTGGGTGTTTGGTGGTGCTTATTGAACACTGAATGCATATTTTATTTATCTTGAATCTGTATACTTGCTTTGGGTCAAAGACTTACAAAAAATAAAGCCCAGGCCTAATGGGAGGGAATGCCCGAGTGCATACCTGGCATGAAAGGTGCCTGTTGTAGTGACTTTACTGTAGTGCTCACAAGAGATAACAGAAGCCACTATAAGGAGACTAGGAGAATAAAGTGTACCAATCAGTGATATTGCTCATTGACAAGGAAATATCTAAATTTGCAGCTGAAGCTATTAATATACTTTTTCTTTCTTGTGTATATATGCCATCCTATTTCTGGAGCATAGGTTTGGGTTCACAAGCCTGCACAATTTATAAAAACATTAACGCACAAAAAAGTCTCACACCTTTTTTTATATCTCTATATAGTCCTGTAACCCTGCTTGTTATAATTTGTGACTGATTTTTGCCTACAAATTACTTTTCTCTTAATGAAAATGCTTCCTCTTAAGGTCACACTTGAGTGCCCTGTGCTGGCAGAGCTGAGTAACAGCCACAGCACTCAGCGCAACTGGGGTGTGTCAGATCAACTCTATTACTGAGTGCCAGTTACCAAAAGCCACTAAGTCTATCCCTTGTGCCTTTTGAAGTGTACAATCTCTTTTTGACTGCTGTCTAATTCTATGACTTCCATAGGACTTTAAATTGTAAAACCGTGTATGGGGAAGGGGAGCAATAAAAGTTTATCAGCCTATGCTGGCTCTCAGCATTAAAATTAAAGTCAATGGATCATCATAATTGCCAAGCAACTGGCACTTTCAGAAGAAGAAGTTAACAAGGCAGCCTACATACTGTATTTTTATGTCCTTGAATTTTTTATTTTTTTTAATTGGAGTTTTACTTTAGTTAAAGCCGCACATTTAAAAAAAAAAAAATTAAATATCTTTTGTATAAATTTTCGTTTCCCAAGGAATACATTTTAAAGATTAATGAGTTAGTTTTGTATAGGTACAAACTACATTTCCCCTAAGTGTTTTTCTGTGACCATACAAGCTCCATCCAGGAACATGAAAATGTAACCAGGAAGGTTTAAGCATCTAAGCTCCTCGCTAATACAAATAGGAATTGCCTCACGGAATATATGAATGTAAAATGTGCTATAATGAAATACATTTGGTTATTGATGTTCATAGGTCCCAGGTCATGGATTCTTTTGCTTTTGCTGTATTGTGGACTTATAAAAAATACCTAAAATAAATCTGGAAAATGTGGCAAGAGAATTGATAGTTTCTAATATTACAGGCCACCAGCTTCATAATCATACTGTATTTGCGAATGTATTCAACTAAATACTACATTTTTAGTTAAAGGCTGCAGTTTACTTCTCAGACCATATTTCATGTTGCTGATGATGATTTTTTTCAAATGACAGAAGGAACAGTAGTTCTTAATAGAATACATGTGTGATAATGTCACAGCACTTGTAGTCCGTTCATTCTTCCTCCATCCATGTTACTGAATGTTCATACCAAGGTATGAACAGGGATGGGAAGGAGAATCTGCAGGAGGCAGAGCATAGCACCCGTGATATACTAATAGCGGTTGTAATGGTTTTCTTGGCTCCTATGCAAAAAATATTGAATATACATTTTTTTGTTTTATGAAGAAGTGTGCACTTATTATTTTTTTTTTTTAAAGGTGGACTCTATTTTTAAACAGATTAGTTTGTTTGCTAGTTAGCTTGAAAGTGTACTGTTTGGTTCTAAACATGTCTGCCAAGAGGGCTACCCATCATCTGCGTCCAGTTACAGGCCAGGTGCCCTGCCGTCGGGGTTGGGCAACAGGCTCAATTCTCCACCCCAGAGGTCTGGTAGCAGGCTGGGTGCTCCCCCAACAGTATTCGGTAACATGGTAGGTGTCCCTTTGGTAGGATCTGGTAACAGGTTAGGTGTTTCGCTGCTGGGGTTGTGTAACAGGCTAGATGCTCTGCTGCCAGGGTCTGCTAGCATGCAAAGTCCCCTTCACTAGCTTTTAGCACCAGGCTGGGTGCCCTGCCAACCAGATTCACCAACACATGTGGACTTAACTCCCAAGTCCATAAAGGCAGAAGATATCCCAACGCTGGGGTACCATTAGAAAGATTTGGGAATGTTGATGTCTAGAGGCAGTAATGGCGTGATGTAAATAAGCTGTGACTGAGGATGGCATGTCTGACCACGTTTGAAGGAAAAAGTAGAACAAAACTCAATTCACAATTCCCATGTCTAACTAGAGAATGTACCACAGTAATCCAGTACAACAAAGCCTCTTGTGAATACACAGAATAATGTTCAGAGAAAAAGGGTTTATCATCTTCCAGCAACCACACCAGAGACTCAAACTGAGACACACAAAAGGGAAGTGAATGATCATCACCGCTAAAGTTATTAGGCAAAGACATAACAGATCTAAGTTAGTGGCTGAATTTCCCCAAATGTAGAACAGACCTGATCATCAAACGACTGAACCACACAAATGTATTTCAGCAATTGCTCACTATTTTGACCCTGTAATATCTGACAGCAATATTCCCTTTCTTCCATCCCTAGCAACACATAACATAAGACTTTGGCTGTATCTTGATACATCCAGGGTTCACACAATACAGCAAGTGAATATTTACAAACAACCCAAAGGTCCCCTGTGTAGCCAATATGGTCATTACGTCCTTGGTATTATGTTATGTGAGGGCACCTTTGGGGGGTGATACCATTCTCCTATGGTCCCGGAGAGACAGAAACACCCTGTATGTGGGATTTTTCCATCTAGCCATCTATTGCCGGTTCTTCTCCACAAATTTGCTGTGGTTCCACTTGTTAGCAAGCATCCACCGAAAAAGTGAGTTGTTAAAAGAAGGATTTATGAAAAGAAAGATTTCTTGCATTATATATATATGGTATCATGTGTTTCATATATGATTTTCTATTGAAGGTTGCTAAACTAAAAACTCCCCTGATGAAGCTTTAATGCGAAACTTGTCGGGAGACAAAAGAAATTAAAAGCCCTTGGACACAATATGTACTGAACACTATATGGACGTATTAAGTATGTGTTACTGACATTGTAAAAGTTGAATGTGTTGAGTGGGCTGTTGTTTTCTAAAGGCAACCAAATAAGGGGATTGTTAAGAATTCTCTATGAATTAAAACTTTGGATATGCTATTTAATGTTGATTTTAATTAGTGTAAGATAAATGATACTTTTAACAGAAACTTTATTATTATAATTATTATTATACAGGATTTATATAGCGCCAACAGTTTGCGCAGCGCTTTACAATATAGGGCAGACATTACAATCACAATACAATTCAAGACGAGATGGTAAGGAGGGCCCTGCCCCTGAGGGCTTGCAATCTAAAAGGGAGGGGGAGGTGATACATGAGGAGGATTACGTTGTATGTATGCCTCATGTAAAACCCAAACTTGTACATATTGGTGTTCTTAGTATTATGTTAGAGCACCATGTGCTGGTATTCTGTAGTGCTAGCATGACCAAATGTGTGGAGCTACACAGAGAGACGTGTCCGCAATAAGGGGTGGGCATGGGTGTAGCAGATGAGTATACACAGGCACACAGGTAAAATACAGAGGCACTGTGAAACTGTCAACAGCCAGCTTTAGATGTAGACCTCATTAGCATACTGCTGCTCTTTCATTATCCAAGCACATCAATCGGTGTGGACATGACAAGGCTGGAAGCTGTTTTTGATCTTCTGCAGAACCAATTAAGTGATATTTTACTGACAGGAAAGTACATCAGTGTGTTATTTCTCATTCATTATGCAATTACAGGCTGGGGCAGATTGGTAACCATGTTTAACTGCAGTAGAAAATAGTAACCAACCTGGATATACTGTCTGGCAGAGGTGCTTGGATCACAAAATTAGTTGAAGAAAATTCGGAATCCTTTGGCACATATGCAATATGCTTTTTACCTGTGTATTTAGCTGCTTTCCAAGAGTTCAGCTTTAAATGATTTGTTAATTGCAACAACTGCTAAACTATATGATGTGTGTGTTATATCTTACTGAATCAACCCATTAGGTTGCTGTAAATATTTAGCAAACAAAAAGGAAAAGCAGATTTTAAAAAATAAATTAACAAAATCTATCTTTGAAATATTTGCTTGATAATTTTTCCTTTGGTTAAAAAATAATTATTAATTAATATTTTCCTATGACAAAGTTGACATTTGTTTCTGGATTGAGGATAATGATATCTAAAGGCATCTTATAGTGCTCGCTGTTATTATGCTGCTCTGGTAGTGCCACTTAGAACTTGTCTTGAAAGTTGTATGTTCGGGGGCTACCATCCTTAAAGTGACACTAAAATCAGGAGTTAAATTTGAAAAATAACTTCAATACAAATTAGTAAAGTAAACATGAGATTGTAGTCCATCACAGGAGTGAGCTTGGAGAAGTGTCTACAACACACAGGGAACATGGGGAACAAAAGTTTCCCCCCTCCAGAAGAAAGGACAATATCAGCACCAATTCAGAGAGGATTTGAGAATCTACAGCCGAGTGATAAACAAATAAGATGCATTTTTGTTAATAGTTAAGGTACATGAATGCATTTTTTAAGATTTAACTACTGAGTTTAGTGTCACTTTAAGCTTCCATCTCTATGTGAGGAATCATTGGGAAGAAACATGCGCATATCATATCATGTGCATATAAGGTGTCCTGACATTTCACTGTTTTGTAGACATGTGCATTCAGATTGGGATGAACCTGCAAATCAACGAAAATCAGTTGATACGGCGGTTCACCCGAATCCGAAATATCAAATTTAATATATGCCCAAATATACTAAAACGATATTCGGGCATACATAAATTCGTTGTTCTGCGCATGCCCGCCGCCATCTTTGAGGTGGAGCGTGTGATGTCACATGACGGTGATGTCACACACTGAACGAGCGGCGGCCATACCGCCCGCCGGCGCATTTTGCGCATGCGCACCGCCATTTTGGAGTAGATTTTGGTATACACCAAGATGGCGGCGCTCAAACATGCGGGTATAAATGTGTTTTCATTTAAAAACGCATTTTTTTGTTGTGCACATGTCTACTGTTTTGTCTTGTCTTTGTCATTGACTTACTAAGTAGTAAAGTAAGATTTACTCTTAATTATGCACCTTCCAAAACAAGGTAGCAGTTGCTGCTCCCATATATCTTTCCTGGCAGATTCCCTTACAGAAAAAAAAAACAGGTTCCTTTAACATATTTAAAGTACATTTTAAAGTAAAGCATTTATTAGCATTTTTATATGCTCTGTATATTGCGGTACTTTAGACTCATGTGCATTATAAAGATTCTGATTTCAAATAAAATATGAGGCAAGCTGCTTTTAAATGAAGAAAATGTGCCTTGAAATTCATTTTATTTTCAGATTTGGGAAAATGTTTACGTTTGGGATAACAATTGCATGTAAGCCTTGGGAGGCAAAAATTTGAACAGCTGATTTAGGTTGTATGCTGTTCTCTTGACTGTTTCCGAAAACACACTGGCCGTCACTGAATTTACTAAACATATTTTATTATTCTTGTAAAGTAAGATAAATACCCAGTTTTAGCACATAGCAACCAGGCTACTCCATTTAATTTGATCTAACTGCAAGGTGAGAATGAAATCTGGTTAATTTAATTGTTGCCACAATAGTGTCCAATGACACTTTACTGCTGAGATCTCAGCTCATTGGGGCCAAATCTGATAGCTTGCCAGGGGCAACATCATTTCTGCTTTTAGTGATGAGGTCCTAGAGAAATCCTATGAAAACGGTCTTAGACAGAGTTTATACACTAAATTGGAATATATAAATAGAATAATTGCATCAAATAATACTATCATGCAGATACATCTAGCAAGGTAGTATAATGAATGGGGGGTTGCTATTCTAAAACATCTATGTATTATTTAATAAGAGAGGGCTTTTTCCCTACATTGCAAACAGAGCTTTGGTGGATTTATTGTCTCTATGGGTGACTAAAGCGATCTAGCGCACCTTGCTCTCGCTCCCTGAATACATGAATGTTGTTTATATTCATTTTATATGCAGCGCAGCTACATATAATGAAGAAGGTCATTTTCATTTTGTTCATTTTTGGCGACAGCTGAGAGTTAAAAATAACAGCTGTTGATACGAAAAATAAGGATAATTTACTAATGAACACAATCATCCAAGTATCCCATTGTTATTAAATGAATTATGTGTTAAAATGTCCTTACTTCAAATAAGCTATAATTTGCATGCTAGCCAGCACTAAAGAGAAAGAACCGGGGCCTTTTGCATTTATTTATGACCATAATGTATTTACAGTGAAATAGATTTAAAGAGAGAGAAGGAGGGAGGGAAATAGGTTCCTGAACCTCAGGGGCAAAGAAAGCCTCACTGTTTTTGATAGTGCAGTAACCTGGTCTATTGGATTATATAGCTAGTAAAAAGAGGGCAACGTTCAGGATAAGTCATTCTTAGTTTTACTTTTCTAAGCAGATGATCTGATATTTTGAAATGTATCTACTGTGTTATTCTGGATTTATGTGAAAGGAATTTACTTAAGGCTGACAAGAACTGGGAAACAGTAAGTGTAATTAAACCCATAAAGTGTGGATCTCAAGCAAATCTTTGTTCAAACGTTTTTCTAGGAGGGATATTGTAGAGATAAGGGATGTTCAGATACCAGTTCAGATACAAGTGCCGATACTTGGCATTTTCACGAGAACTACCAGGGTTGCAGAGGTTGCAGCTGGGACCTGGCTCTGGTGCCCCACCACTGCCCTGAAATCATTGGTCTGTATTGTTTTAGAAAAACCGTCACATGACAATAAACAAAAATTTATCAGTACTTGTATCTGTGAGTACTTAGGGAAGTATCAGTACTCGTACTTGAAAAACTAGTATTGGTGCATCCCTTTATATACATGTATTAAAAAATAAATCATACATTAAAACAGAGATGTACAAATCCCAGGAGCTCCATATGCTCCTTAAAACTGACAGCTGCCTCCTAAATTTTGAATTTTTCTCTAGTCTGGTCTAGGAGCTGGAAAAGTATCTGCACATGTACTTCTACCAAGTATGTACTTGGTATCTGAACATCCCTAGTAGAGATCATTTAGGGTTTCAAATGATTTCATACATTGGCTACCCAACAGACCCTCAATGGTTGTTAGATTGTATCAAATTCACCTCAAGAATGCTTCAGGTTGTCCAAAGGGAGGATATTGTTACCTAAAATGTATAGGAGAGGTAGGATGGATAATATTAGAGTTCCTGTCTGTTTTAATTTATGCCATATTTTTAGGAAGTGTAATGTGACATGATTAGTTCATTGGTATCTCTTAGAAGTGAGAAGCTATAGAAGATTGCCTATTAAAATTAGAGTGGGGGTGCATGATTCCAAGAAAACCCAGAGTGGTTTGTTCTTCTAGGCGGTATTTTTCTATATAAATTACACTCAGGCTTTCTTGCACTTTGGTTCAGAAAATAATATTTCTCAGAACATCAAGCTTGATGGGCCCCCATGAAAAATGTAATATATAGGATTGCAGAGACCACAAATCTAGGAAGAATGGGATTGTGAATGGTAGGACATGGGCATAATACAAACATTTGCAAAGTAAGGTCATCTCCACAGTTACAATTCTCCTGAACCAAGAATAATTGTTTATTAGCCTTTAATAAGGCTATTGCGCTAATCTACAAGTTTTGATGCTTCCTAATTTTGAAAGCTGGCAGACCCTTTGCTGATCCTCCCTTTGGCCCATAACCATGATCAGTGACCTTATTAGCCATCAGAAAAGTGTAGAAGGTATGGTGTAGTCTTGGATACTACCAATACATGTCAAAACTTGCCAATTAGAGCAAGGTTTTGGGGGTTTGGATATAAATTTAACTAAGCTTTTACGGCCTCATAATACCTATTTGGTAAAAAATATAAAAGACATTGTACAAATAGACTGAGTTGCCAGCCTTATTTGCATACTGTTCCTAATGATATCATCAATGTATTAGTGTTCAACAAGGACATATGATGTCAGTAATCCAATACGAGCCCTCTAATTGGATGGGGAAGTGGCAGTAGGTAAAAGGTAAAACTTAGTTCTGAAGTCAGGGAAGTCAAGCAATTATTAGAAGTATGGGCAAAGGAAAAAGTGACATATGATGCAGTCTATCACGAGTGTTAACTAGACAGTTTTTGTGTTTCTATACAAAACACAAAAATTCCCCAGCCTCAACCTGCCAGCCAGCCTGCAACCAAACAAGTAGCCCTGTCAACAGTATGCGTTAAAATCAGAGGTTTTAGTTGCACAAACGTTTGGCCAAAAATATGTAGAAGCCACACTGCCGCGCCAAGGCACCTCTGCAAAGTGTGGTCCTAACTCTATGTATCCGACTCTCCAAGTGTGAGCATATTAATGAAGTTGATAAATTACATGCAGGTGTACCTGGAGGTAGCCAACTCCTCCTAATAAGGTGCAGGGACGCACTGGAGGCCCAGCAACCAAAAATGCACGCTGGGACTCCAGTGCATCCCCCAAACCAAAAATAGTCAAACTAGAAAAAAATGGTACATGCATGTATCTATAACCAGCCTTTATAGCTGGGCGTACATTGGGAAGGCTTACAACAATACAAAACACAAAAATTCCCCAGCTTCAACCTGCCAGCCAGCCTTCCCAATGTGCGCCCTGCTATAAAGGCTGGTTATAGATACATGCATGTACCATTTTTTTCTAGTTTGACTATTTTTGGTTTGGGGGATGCACTGGAGTCCCAGCGTGCATTTTTGGTTGCTGGGCCTCCAGTGCGTCCCTGCACCTTATTAGGAGGAGTTGGCTGCCTCCAGGTACACCTGCATGTAATTTATCAACTTCATTAATATGCTCACACTTGGAGACTCGGATACATAGAGTTATAGAATACCTTTTGGTGGGCTTTGCATGATCTGTGGGGGGCTATGAAGGATCCGCAGGGGGCTCTGCAGCCTGCAAAGCCCACCACAGATCTTGCACAGCCCCCCTGAGATCCAGCAGACTGAAAGGTCTCAGGGGGTCTCTGCAGGATCTGTCGGGGGCTTCGCAGGATCCGTAGGGGGCTCTGCAGCCTGCAAAGCCCACCACAGATCCTTCACAGCCCCCCTGAGATCCTGCAGTGTCTCAGGGGGTCTCTGCAGGATCTGTTGCGGGCTTTGCAGGATCTGTAGGGGGCTCTGCAGCCTGCAAAGCCCACCACAGATCTTGCATGGCCCCCCTGGGATCCAGCCGACTGCAATGTCTCAGGTGGTCTCTGCAGGATCTGTCGGGGGCTTCGCAGGATCCGTAGGGGGCTCTGCAGCCTGCAAAGCCCACCACAGATCTTGCACAGCCCCCCTGAGATCCAGCAGACTGAAAGGTCTCAGGGGGTCTCTGCAGGTTATGTGGGGGGCTTTGCAAGATCTGTGGGGGAGTTTGCTGGATCCGTAGGGAGCTCGGCAGCCTGCATAGCCCACCACAGATCATGCACAGCCCCCCTGAGATCTTGCAGGGTCTCAGGGGGTCTCTGCATGATCTGTGGGGGGCTGTGCAGGATCCGTAGGGGGCTCTGCAGCCTGCAAAGCCCACCCAGATCCTGCACAGCCCCCCTGAGATCTGGCAGACTGCCGGGTCTCAGGGGGTTTCTGCAGGATCTGTGGGGGGCTTTGCCAGGTCTCAGGAGGGCTTTGCAGGATCTGTGGTGGGGTCTATGGTGGGCAGAGCCCATTACGGATCCTGCACAGCCCCCCTGAAACCACAGCTTTCCTGCTATGCTAATAGCAGAACATGTCAAAAGCCGGATACAGCGTGTGCACTGTATCCAGCGGCTGGCAGGTTACGCAAAAAGTATTAAACAGGAAGGGGTGGGGTAAATTTAGTGGGGGGGGCGCCCGAATTTTGCCTTGCCTAGGGCATCCCCAAACCAGAATACACCACTGATCATAGAACCACACAAAGGAGGGCATTCTGGCCACTAAAGGTGGTTGTTATCTGACAGAACTTTAAGATTCTAAAAATCTAAAATGGCTGTCAGGTTCAATTCAGGTAAAATAGCTGACACAACTTTTTTGTGTTTCTATGTGTGTAGTTCTCTAGTATTTTATACTTCTTCTGCTTTTAATCCCCTCAAACAAAATCTGTCTGATTACAGGGACAAGACAATTGTGCTTTGACTACCTATGAGTGTCTGTGTTCAGTTGGCTTAGTTATCTCTTGGACACCCTGTGTATCGGGCAGTAAAAAGGCCACTGCCTTCTTACTTGCTGGGTGGCATAATACATCTAAGACACAATCTATAATTCAGATTTACACTTTTGTAGACATATAACAAAAAATGTGTTTCGTATCGATTCAGATTTTTATTTCTTTCGTTTTTCGGATTTCGTATCTAAAATTCGATTTGGCTTGTTATTCGAATTTTGTATCCATCCAAATTTTCGTTTCGGAAGGACTTACAACATGAAGTCAAATGACCGTGCATGTAATGCAACCCCTAACAGCAAAAAAAAAACCCATCTGATTGGCTGGAGAACAGTCACATGTCCGATTTCTCATAATTTTGAATTAAATTTGGACGGATCCAAATTTTCGTTAAAGGACCATTCAGATTTGTTCGCATTCAGACGTATTCAAATTCGGATGCAACCGAATGTCCAAATTTAACGAAATTCGTACAAATATCCATTTGGAACAAAATTAAATTGACACTTTTGTATATTTGTCCTTTACAGCACAGGTGCATGGTGTTAGGCAGCACTGTGCCTATGAATGTGGAGCATGTTATGAGCACTGTACACTTGATGCGATCAGGCTTATGAACAGCAATTGTCACAGGGCTTGAATATTTCTTTCATATGACAGTAACTGTCTGACAAAGCAACCGAAATGCTGCTTTGTCATAAAAAAACTTTCCCCGCCCTGTCAAGCTGAGGAGAGGGATTGACTGCTGCACTGTGCTGAAGCTTTTAAATTTGAGAAAACAAAAATTGAAATGAAAAATCAGATGAAAATACTCTTTCATAACAAGGGGTAAATCAATGTAAAGTCCAGTATATAGTCTTCAATAATCAGAACATGTCTCTTTGCCTACCTCTTTTAGTTAGGGCCAAACTTCAATGCGACACTGTTTTCTAACCTCACAACAAATGCATTTCACATCTGATATCTTTACTCACATAATGAAAGAGATCATTTAAACCAAAGGGTCATTTATTTTTTCTCTAAAATATTGGTGGTGTGACACCTAGTGCTTGGATAAAGAAATGTTTTCATACTACAAACATATAAAAGAAAGTTTCCTATTATCATTTTTTACATATTGTCAAGAATGAAAATGCTTGCACTTCTTCTACTCTAACAGCTCTCTGTCCAGTGAACTGCCATTTACTTTGGTCCTTTATTTCTCTTGTATGGTGCAATGAAAAGTCTTTACGTTCCTCTTTGATTCATGACAATTGGCCCCAAGACAGACAAGCCTTTCTTTCTGATATCACGAGATTTAGTTCAGCTGTGTTGTGTATAGTTCCACATAACTTGTGTAGAGCCACCGGGTGATGCGATATCACACCCTCATTGCAAGATAGCAACTGAAAGATTTCCTGGTGCTTTGTAGATACCATAACATGACCAGATCAGGCCACTCTTCTATGTATTGATGAATTCTGTGCAGTGATGCAATTATTAATAAGGTAATTGATCACTGTAAGAAACGGATTGCTTCTGGGAGGTATCTGTAAATAACCATAACATAAATTGATGATCTTATACAATATTTTAAGTGGTCGTGTTATGGTACCTACAAAGCCCCAGTAAATCTACTTTCAGTTACTTTCTTGGGCACAGAACCAGGACAAGGTCCACTGACACTGAAGGTTTAGATGCCACAATGCACACCCCCGCATCCTATTCCCCAGTACCAAGCGTTTAAATCGGGTGCCTAAAAAACTAAACCTGCAAACAATTAAAAAAAAATTGATGATACAATTTATAAAAATTATTAGGGTCAACTAAAAAATGTTGTTCTGTGACTTTTTCATTTTATAAAGGCAATATAATCATGTTTCTGGTACAAAGCATTTAAAAAAAATGTTGTGCTACAAACACGAACAAATGCAACTTTAAAAAAGTTTACATACAATTGATTCAAAGAAAAAAAATACTGAAGAAAGAAGTGAATGAATGAGTTAATAAAAATGAGTTAGGGTTTAGAGACTTTTATTTGAAACTGAATGCAGAGCAGGATTCCAGCTGGAGTATACTGAGATCACCGCAGCCGGGACGGATCCCGACATTACTGTCAAGATCCATCCAGCTGCGTGATTGACACCTGGTTCTGCCTATCTAGAGGCAGAGCCAGCTGATACCCGCCCCCCCCCCCCCCCTCCCCCC
>NW_017307405.1:73646-88722 GCF_000935625.1 Nanorana parkeri | reverse complement strand
CTTGGGGCGCAGCCAGCGGATCCCCCCCCCCCCCCCCCGTTCCGCCAGTCAGCGCTGGAGGATCGGACAGGGGAGGGGGAATCCCTGCAGGGAGCCGTGAGTTACAGTCACTGCTCTCTGCAGGGACAGGATCGAGAAGTGAGCAAGCGACGGTATGTGTTCGCTCACTTCCCGATCTATTGAGCTGACGTGTGACAGTTTCGTTGTCACACGTCGGCTCCAACTATGAGGCTGAGTGATTTTTACTCACCTCATAGTTCTCCTTTAAAGTAAAAACAGGATTTCAGTGCACAATTTGCAGTGATGCCTTTACATTTATTTGGAAAAGTAAGCAGGAAAAATCTAACCTAAATGTTGAAACAGTTGTAAATTGTTTTTCTTGTGCTAACTAGCTCAACAACAAAGTCTTGTATTGCTCAGTGCACTGCCCTAACCATTTGCACCTTTCCTGAGCTAGTTATAAAGTTGCAGCCAATTGTTTTCTGTGCTCTCCCTGGAGCAGTCTAGCTGGCCAGTGCACTGGTTGTTTCCAGCCACCTCCAGGCAGCTTGTTGCCTCAGGGGAGAGTTTGAATGACACACTGCCAGTAGACACTCCCAACTCACTCTTCAGTATATTTTGTAGGTCTAGGCTGTACCTCCGACAGCTGGGTCCTCCTCCATGTATCAGGATCAAAGACAGGATAAACAGGGTGCTTTACAGGCAAACAAGGCCAATGTACAATTGATTGGACCCTGGGCAAACATTTTCTTGGGCCCCTGTGATGTCCTCCTACTGCAGAGCAGATAAGAGACATCAGAGGGAGATGTAACCCTGCGTGATACATAACCCTGCGTGAGACGCCATGTGGTTATGCTACACGGTGTATGGCAGGGGCGGAGTAACACTATGCAATGCCGATGGCATAGTAAACAGAACAGTGCCATGTGTGTATCTTTTGGGGGATCAAGGGACAGCTGCTTTGGGCCCAGGGCAAGGTGTATTTTTTTGCCCTAACCCCCCAGGGGCTCTCAGGCAGCTGCTTTTGCAGACTTATGCTAGCCCCAGCCCTGATGGGAGGCAGTGACAGGTGTAATGATACATTGTATATTGTATGGGATGTGTAAGGACACATATACATTCATTCTTTTGTCTCCATCTTGTTTTCCTACATGTAGCCATTTTGTCTTTTTCTGTTAACAAGAACAACCTTGTGTAACCTTTTCAATTAGTTAAGTTAAAATAGTTATGCATTCCAGTTTTGATAGAAAACAAGTTGATTGTCCTTGAAGGTCTTCTTAGAGATAAGAGTTAAAATGTATGCGCAGTCAGGACCACCTAATTAACAGAAACATATTTAAAGCTGTGAGTTCACCCAATAAAGAAGTAATTGTTATTCTGATACTTTTGGCATGCCAGTGTGATTCCTCAGTGTGCATGTACACTAAACGGGCTAAACTTTCCTTTCTTTCATACAACAAACAATCATCTGTGGTCACTTCAAGCACCCGTCTGATTTACAGGTCTATTCTTTGACTCACTTCTTCTGCCTTCTCCAAACCCTTCACCCTTCAGTGAATAACCCTGTAAATAAGTATTTCTCTCCTATGGTCCTCAGCTCCATCTAGTGGCCATAGTGCAGTATTACTTTACATTCATCTAACCTGAAAAGAAAATATATCTAACATGTTTATTTGTTCAGAAAGATTCTTCGGCCCAAGATGGTCTTCAGGCTGGTCACATGACATGTAGGATCCTCTCTGGATCTTCTTCCTGTGGTGGGAGATCCCCAATAATTCTGATAGATATGATGACAAACAAATTAGCAAAAAAACCAACAAAATATTCAATAACAAATGAACAAAACAAATTAGAAATGAAAAGAAAATCTAACGTGTATTTGTTTAGAAAGATTCTTCAGGCAAATGGTCTTCAAGCTGGTCACATGACATGTAGGGTCTTCTTTGGAGCTTCTCCCAGTGGTGGGCGACAGTGGCGTCACAAGGGGGGTGCGGCCCGCACCCGGGTGACACCAGTGGAGGGGTGACACCAAAATGACTGACAGTCATTTTGGTGTCACCCCCATCTGAAAAGTCGGGCGCTCGTTCATGGACCGAACGCCCGACAGCATCAGGACAGAGGAGGGGACCTGGCGGCATACCTTATCCCGCCGGGTGACTGTCCCCTCCACTCTCTGCCGGCGTCCATCACCAGAAGATCGCCGCGTGTGCGCAATGACATCATCACGCAAGCGCGTTGTGACATCATGCGCATGTGCGCTGACGTCTCGGCGGGGTGACACTCGGTAACCGCTCCGGGTGTCACCAAGCCTCGGGACGCCCCTGGTGGGAGCTCCTCAATAATGCTGATATTAGTTGAATTTCTGACTCATTCTGTTGGTGCTATATCAATCCTGTATAATGATAATTTTAATTTTAGCTAGGTAGGATGAAGTTCCTTGGCTGTGTACCATATGCCCAGGCACTGAAAGGGTCAAAACAAGCTGATGGCTGTCGATCTCCTCTGCAGAGTGTGATCCCAGAAGCGCTCAGTTCTGAGCACTTCTGCGTTAAGAACTGTCAAAATCCCAGCTGGAAATCCTGGTAAACAAGGGATCAAGAACAGTTTGTCCTCGACTGGCTGTAGAAGAGGGCAGGGAAGACTTTGCAGGTCTAACAGACCCCTGATGTCTCCATAAAGAGTATGTGTCCCCAATCCAATGATATCACAGAAGGGCTTGTTAGCCTCCTTGTGATAGCAATAAAGTTAAGTGAAAACAATAAAAAATGTAAAATATAATAAATAAAAACAAAAAAATAAATAAAAGAACCCTTGTCACCCCATGCACAAACATGCTTATAAATGACTTATTTCACTCTTACGTGCATGGCAATACCCAATATGTGTTGTGCAACTGTTTATGTATGTACACGACTGAGCAACACATTGCACGCCAGAGTGAGAGAAATAATGCACTCCTATGTATGTGTGCAGGAGACCATCGATAATACGAAATCACCTGTACTCCATACAGCGTACAGACCTTGTTGGTCAGTGTTACCAACATTATTTATGCATATTGGGTTTTGTTCTGCACTTTATTGTGTCTGTTTACATGCTAATTTTTGCTTTCAAATTATGGCGGGATTTGACGTCATTATGGCGTCACGGGGAGGTTCTGTGGTGTATTCTGTGTTGTTTCACTATTTAAAGCTGAAGTTGCATACTTGTTGTTGTCACTATGTCGCCCAGAAGAAGGGACCCTGCATGTCCCTGAAAAGTTGGCTGTATGACGCATGTGACAATTTAATAAAAAGTGCTTTACTTCTTGCACATATCATCGAGTGCTGATGACTTCTATTATGGACTGTGCAGGAGACAAAGCTGCTTTTAAAGTGACACTAAACTCAGGAGTTAAAGGAGAGCTATGAGGGGAGTCATTTTCCTCATAGTTTGAGCCGATGTGTGACAATGAAACTGTCACACGTCGGGTCTATAGATCGGGAAGTTAGCGAACACATACCGCCGTTCACTCACTTCTCGATCATCTCCCTGCAGAGATCAGTGACCGTCAGTCACCGCTCCTCTCAGGGATCCCCCTCCGCTCTGATCCTCCAGCGCTGACTGGAGGAAAGGACGGGAGGGGGCGGGTATAGCTGGCTCTGCCTCTATATACCGCAATATACTGAGCTTTGGGTCACGGAGGGAGGTTAATATATGTCCTCCTGTGACCCTAAGAGAACTATTGAGAAAAACACTTACCCCATAGTTCTCTTTTAAATAATACAAATGTAGTCATATGTGTGTGTGTGCAGGCTGCTTTTAAACTTGTGAAATTCAGAGCGAGGGAAGTAATCCTAGGTGAGCTGTAAAGGCATTTATTGATAGTTTTGGGTACTGTCATTTTGTTTACCGTTTTACTGGCTTGACATATTCTGTATCTAATTTCACTGATACAACCTTATCTTTTATTTTATATAAAAATTGGAAATGATGTTCTCTGCAATAAAGTTAATTTTAGTGTATCTTGTTTCCTAAATATATTGATTCGAGAAACAGTTGAGCAAATAACATGTGACATAAAAAATTGCAACTACCATCTTTTTATTCTACAGGGCCTCTGCATCTAGAAAATATATAGGGGGCAACTCAACAAGGCCCCTTTCACACGGGCTGATCAGGAGAGTATCCGTGCAAGACAACATGTACAACAGATTCAGGTGGTTCTTATTTACGTGCAGACAGGTGCGGCTGCCTAGGAGTTTCGCTGCTGGGTGGGTGGAGCCTGATGGGGATGCTGAGAGACTATTACACTATCAGGTCCGCCTTCCTGATGATTGAGAGCGATGGGATACCATAACCACTATGTAATCTGCCCACTGCCAATCACAACGAAGGCAGACCTGATGGGGAACTAGTCTCTCCGCATCCCATCCTCCATGCATCAAATTCACGTACCTGTTTCTAATACATACATGAATCTGTCGTAGATGTCATGCGGACAGAGTTCTAATGACTGTCTACAACACTCTTTATAGATTCCAATGAGTTTAACAACCTCTTGTCCATTGGCTGCTTGGTTGGGTGGGCGTCTTAAAATGTCCCTCCCCATCCCCTCTCGTGCGCAGTGCACACAAGTGGGGAAATTGTCACAAATGTAACAGCC
Organism: Nanorana parkeri; assembly: GCF_000935625.1. Lineage (NCBI taxonomy): Eukaryota > Metazoa > Chordata > Amphibia > Anura > Dicroglossidae > Nanorana > Nanorana parkeri. The sequence continues at coordinate 84,077 of NW_017307405.1, read as the reverse complement.
AGCGATGGCTGTTTACATACAAGCGATCCGGCATTTGTAGACACCCGATCGCTTGTATTAGGTGCGGGTGTGCTGCCGGTACCAAGATCTGCTGTGCCCGGTGTGGCCAGGATCGGCACCGCAGCTCTGTCACAGGAGATCACTACACGATCTCCCTCTGATCCTTGAATGCAGGAAGTGATGTATATTACATCACTTCCGCATTCAGCTGTCATTCCCAGCTACAGAAGCTGGTGAAGCAGATCTCTGCTTCATTAGCTTCTCCAGGGGTCCCTAGGTGACATTAGGGGTCTTGGAGACCACTGATGTCTCCATAAAGAGGACATGTCATGTAAAAAAAAGTTTAAAACATTTTTTTTTTAAGTCCCCCACATACACATGCAAACATGCTTTGGGTATGCCTATGTGCAAAAACCATGATTGCACCTATTGTGCCACACATGTTACATATCACCACGCAAGTCAGAGTGAGAGTAATATTTTTAGGGCCATTAATCACTGATAACAATAAACCGACAAGCGGTAAGTTGTTTTTTTTAACAATTGTGGCAGTGCATGGCAATGCCGCGGTGTAGTATGGCAACTTTGGCACCCATGACTCTCAGCCAGAGGGGCTGAGAGGTTCCACAATGTGAATACCTTTGTAGAGGAGGAACTGGCTGTGCAGTTCCTTCCAGGTTTTCCGGACTATAGTGGGATGGGATCTCCTGGGTCCTGGGGCCAGGTTGGGCTGATCAGGTGGCTGAGAGCAGCCTTATTAGGAAGCCAGCCCAGTGCTTTAGAGGAGAGGAGGCACACGGCCACAGGCAGACGCTGCTGCGTGCTTGAACACAAGTGACACATCCAGGAAGGCTGGAGAGGTCCAGAGGGTTGGTGACCCTGAGATACCGGTCGGAGAGACAGAAAGAGACAGTGACAAATGAGGGGTGAATACTAAAATGCTTGGAGCTGAGGACTGTATTTCCAGGGAAAGTCCTGGGACTATCACTGTAAGTGTATGGGACAGCCGGATGTCGGTGAGACCAAAACACAATGTTTGATGAAAGTCCAATGAACTGTTCTGTTTCATTTATGCTGAAGAAAAACAAGTTATTTTGTGAAGTTCATGAATTGCTGACCTTTTGAATGAATAAAGACTGTCCTTTTTTGTTAAAGTCTGCTTCAGGAGTGGTCACTTAGCACTTACCATTGTGCTATATTCCCCAAACTATCACACAATATATTTTTTTGACGTATAAGAGCAGGAGCATAGAGTCCAAAACAGTAGGTTGAATACACATGTCGACATAACAGTAAGATCGGTAGTTTCAGAGGACTTATCAGCCTGCATGTACAAACAGTCATCTCAATATGTTAGTCAGTGGAAAGAAACAAGCCTAAACCTCTGTATAAGTGGGGAATGCGACATAAAATAACAAAAAAGAAATTAAAAAAAGAGAGGAAGAGAGGGGAAGGCATAGCGTAACATGCCTATCCCTCAACACTGCCTGGAGTATGAACTGCGCTTGGATATTTTAATTATCTGGTAGGGGATAAGGATAGGGAGCTAAAGATGTAGGGGGGGGGGGGGACAATACTATGGCAAGGGTCTATGTAATTTACCATATTACCTGAATGTAAATTAGACTTTAAAGTATAACTAGTCAGTACATGGTACACTGTTAGACAGAGACTTGTACCAGCAAGTGTAGGTCAAAGAAATATTTTCAGTCTACAGTTTAAGAAAGGGCTTAGCTGGGGGATGAAATTGGTGAGGCTAGCTATAAACCACAGGCAGTAGGACCTGGCTGGATATCATGTGGTATGTATAGTACATCTACGGTCTTTCATCCAGCATAACCAGTTGGCATTGAATTTATCCCATTTGAAATGGGTTTTTGCATGGACCATTTCAGCCTCCGAGATCAGACGAGATCGTCTCATTTCAAACTGGGTATGGGTATTCAGTATTTCGATAACATATAAACTAGGGGTTTCTACTCGCTTCCAATGACAAGCCAGAGCTAATCTGGAGGCTATCAGTGTGTGAGAGACAAAGGTACGTTGGTTGGGGGGCCAAAGCTCTATACCAATCCCTAATAGTGCTAACTGAGGTGATGGAGAGCAAGAAAGGTGTGTCACAGAAGAAATAAATCTAAATATAGCAGGCCAAAATGGTTTCAATGCAATACAGTACCACCAAATGTGGGTCAAAGAGCCAGTTTTCCCACAATGCCGCCAACAATAGGAGGAGGCACTTGGGAAAATCTTAGCTAACCTTTGTGGTGTGTAATACCATTTATGGAAGATTATTTGAAGGGACTCCCAATGTGTGATACAATTAGATGTTTTTAGAGGCCATTCAATAGCTTTACGCCATAGGGTAGGGGGCAGCGTAAAATTTAACACCTTCTCCCACCACTCCATAGATGGAAGTTTCTCAAATGTTTGTGGTCCAGCAAAGAGTTTATAGAAGAAAGAGATGCCCTTACTGAGGGGATTAGGAGTTTGATAGAAAGTGATAGTTCTAATAATGTGGCTGTCCTTAACTTGTGTGGAGGCCATCAAATGTTGGATCCTGAGGAATTTATAAAATTCTTTAGGGGAGATGGAGAATCTCTTAGAGAGCCCTTCAAAGGAGAGTAGAGATCCTTTGTCGTGTAGTTTGTCTAAATGAGTCAAGCCCATATGCATCCAATGGGTTAGGCAGATGTCGTCAAGGATGATATCCAGAAAGGAGAGAGGTATTTGTTGGAGGAGAGAGTTATCGGTTGTCGAGGAAGGTGAGCCCAGAGATGCCCAGACTCTATTGGTAGCTGTGACCGAGTCCAAGAAGGGTTTGTTAGGAGTGAATTGTAGAAGGAGGGCACACAACAAAGAAAAAAAATCTGTTTTAGAAGCAGTGCATTCAATTTGTTTCCAAGTTTTGTTGGAGGAGGTATTCCACCACTGGCTGGTTTGATCCAGGATGATAGCTTTATAATATTTTTGTATCTCTGGCGCCCCTAGGCCTGCATATGATGTTGGAGTATATAGACACTTCCTAGGAATCCAATGTTTTTTTTCCTTCCCATATATAGGAGTCTAGGATTCGTTGCAGGTTCAGTAGGTAAGAAGGCAGGATGGGAATGGGCAATGCTCGAAAGAGATATACAATATGAGTTAGGACAAACATTTCAAGCAATGTAATCCTGCCCGCCCATGACGAGGTGGGGCTATGTAAGTTTTTGCATAACGTTTTAATCTTATCAAGGAGAGGTATGTAATTCAAGGTGAATAATCTGGAGGTAGATGTCAAGGATATACCCAGATAGCTAATTGTGTTGGATTCGGCCCATGAGAAGGAAGTGACCAGGGCAATGGCTCTCTTCTCAAACGTAGTAAGATTAATTCCTAGCATTTGTGACTTACTGTCATTAACTTTGTTTAATGATATTTTACCAAAGGAGGTAAGAATATTTAGGATAGCCAGTAGGGCGCTAAGAGGATGTGTGATGGAAATATTGACATTGTCAGCGTATAGACCAATTTTATGTTCCTGTGAGCCTAAGGCAAAAGCTTTTTAAGCGTCGTCTATGGCCAGTTTTGGGTATGGTCATTTTTTTTGCTATTTTGCGGGTGTGTGCAATTTTAAAGCTCGACACGTTTGGTGTCTATTTACCTGACGTGACCACGACTTTTATAATTTACCAAAAAATTGGGGTGATAAATGTTTCATAACATTTCATAGGGAAACTGTTTTTTTTTTCACAATTTACGGTACTTTTTTTCGTTATATAGTAAAAAATAAAAACCCCATTAATGATTAAGTACCACCAAAAGAAAGCTCTGTCCCCACAAAAATTGTATAAAATTTATTTCAGTACAACATCGCATGACTGAATAAATGTCAAAGTACCACAGCGCTGAATACTGAAAAATAGCCTGGACAGAAATGGGGGTGTAAACACCCTGGTCATCAAGTGGTTAAAGACATTTTTTAGGCAAAAACACAGATGATAATGTGTGCTATAAAATAAAAAGTGCTCCAGAGGCAAAGTGGTTAAATCATAATTAAGGGAATTCATAAAAACTGGAGAAGACAGAATCTGGCAACTGCTCGAGTTTTGATGAATTCCCCCCAGTTGGGTTACACGGTCACTTTCCAAGCCTAATGTATGACTGTTTATATTCAGTCTGCACGCCATCTATTCTATAAAGCTGTGAGTAGTGAACCCCGTATTCTCACACAGCTCCACATCCCTCCGTGTCTCAGGAAAGGATAACACTGCCATATACCAGGGCGTACATTAGGCGCGAACGTTACATAACACTCAGCGCCTCTCTATCAACCAGGTCAGCCGGGCACACGGCGCGCCTATCAGCACAGCGCAAATCTCGCGAGACGTGACCCGCTTCCATGTTGCCACGTTCAAAGATTCCCGACCGTAGCTGGGATTCAGACGTGAAATCCGAGAGCCTCTCAGGCCACACCCACTATTGTGCTTGAGTGGGATCAGAGGCAAGTGAATGAGCGGCTTTTTGGGGCGGCGCCGTGGCGTCAAAGCCGACCCATGGTCTATTGCTACTGGCTGCCGAGGACTGTCAATAGTGGATCAGAGGCGTGGCTAGGAAAAAAGGCGAACGGGAGGAGGGTGGTCACGTAACCGAGCGTGCCTCGGTGCATCCAGTAATTCGGGGTTAAGCAGACGAGCCTAGGACAGCGCTGTCACTGCACACAGAGCCGTACTTCCTGTACATAGCCGCCGGGCCGGTGCCGACCTTTACCTGAGACACACGCAGCAGACATGGCTCGAGCCAACGCCAAGAGACAAGGGAACCCTGGAGGCAAGAGAGGTCAGTATGCGCCGTGCCTGGCACTTCCCACCCATCCTTCTTCGTACACACTGTGCCTGCTTCTGGTGAACTACAAATTCCAGCATGCATTGCCTGATGTAGTCTGCTGTGGCATCATGGGACTTGTAGTTGCACACTAGACCCTGCTGTGAGAATGAATGGGGATCACTGCACGTTTCCTGCTGACCTGTTAATGGGCAGGGGACCGGTGCAATCCAATAATGAGCTGCTGAGTGTGCATAGTAATGGAATGCTGACTGCAGGAAGTTCACACAAGGTTTGCGCCAATCAAACATCCTGATTTCACCCAAGGCACAATCAGACTGATTTCTATCATATATAAGATCATGGAGTGAGTCCAGCATGGGGACTGTATGGTGGTCACTTAAATGTCTGCACATGACTATAGAGTGTCTGCAAGGTACAAACCTTGGCTAAAGCTCACCACACATGTTACAATCTACCAACATGTATGTAGTACACGGGCTTGGCTGATTGGCTGTACATTGATTAGCTAGGTCCTCCATATTACATAGTTTTGGTTAATTGTACAGATTGTCAGGTTGTAACATGAATGATGAGCCATTGTGTTAGGTTGGGTGGAAACTTTAAACTGATATCTAATTATTAGCATTGTGAGTGCAGAGATAACGGTTCCCAGGTCACACCCTGTACAACGCTTGTATGTAATATTTAAATGATGGGAGCCATTAGGGCCCATTGATGACAATTTGTGCATGTAGTGGATGGGGGAGATCTGTAGTTACAAGTCACATGTCTATGCTCCTATGCATTTATTGGCTATTCAGGTCTTGTGTTGTGGTTTCTCACCCCTTGCGCTTTTTCTTCCACAATCTCCTCTTAAATGCTATCCAGCGTGACCTGCTGTGATCCACCAATCCCTTGGCACAGACTGGGACCTATGCCGCCATCTTCTGTGACATCATCAGGAGCTGGCTCCCCCTCCTGATGATGTGCGGCCAGGTACGCTCCCCTGGCCGCAGTGTGTCTCTGCACTCATGGTTCTCGGCTTTTCACACTGCTGAGTCTCATGGAGGAATTCTCTGTCTGCAATGAATGCATGCGTGAATGGGGCCTAAGAGTGTGAGTCGGCCGGCTGTCTCTGGCTGCTGCTGCTTCACTGACCTAGGACAAGCATTCAGTACAGGAAAGTCAGCACTCCTGATCCGCACATGTGTTCAAGTCTGGAAGAGCTTGTATTTTCAGGAGGCGAGGTCAGCATTGCCAGACTCTTCTCCCACTATATCCTTCCTTTACCTACACATAGGGCTGCCAATAGGGAGGTACAGTCGGCCCTCCTGTATCGGGTCAGCAGGGGGGCCTCGGCTCGGCTTTGAAGCAGGCAGTCCAGGTTAGGTGTAGGACCACCTAACTTGCTGCCTGAGCGTCCAGTGACAGCCTACCTCACTGGTGCATCTCGAGCACCAGTGAGGTAGGCTACCACTGGAGGCCCAGGCAGTGAGGTAGGTGGACCTGCAGGAAGCCGCATTAACATCAGTGAGCCCACTCAGCTGGCAGTCTTAGCAGGATAACGGGCTGCACAGAGGAGAGCTCCGAACTTGGGGTGCTTAGATTGCAGCCTCGGTTAGGTTGGGGGCCCTGTCAGGCTGATTTCTAATGGCGGCCCTGCCTACAATAGGGATGAGTGGCAGTGCACACAACACACGCATATATTGACATTTCAATGAATATAGTTGAAGTTGTACAGGGAGTTCCCTGTAATATGTGTGTGCCTATAAAATATTAAAGCATGTCTCCAGCACACCAGTAACTCTTCATCCAAAGAAACCTCTTTATTGATGTTCACTTCAGAAAGTACAAGGAGCTATATTATCGGAACCTTGCAGGGTCCCATCATCAGTGACCATGAAACGCCTGATGAAGAGACACTGGGAGGTTCCTGAATTATCGCTCCTTGTACTTGCTGAAATGTCATTAGAGGGATTTCTTTTGGATTACTGGTGTGCTGGATACATACTTTTACTTGGATCATATGAGGCCCCATTCCCACGTTATTACAGCACCCAGGAGAATGGGCTATACCGGTTAGACGTGCGGTGGAGGTATCCATATTGTCCATACAATGTAACACATGACCCTGGTATGAATGGGCACTTACAGCTTCACACACTTAGAACCGAAATTGCCGTCTAAATTGTTGTTATCCGGTAATTTTATACATTTCTGCACACATATACCATAGAATTTGTGGTGGGAACAAAAGCCCAGGTGTTCAGTGTGAGCACCTCTAATTTTTATGAATTACTATTTGTTCGTCTATGAAGTGCCTCTGGTCGGGCGGGCGGCAGTCCCAGTACAATGTATCCAGTTTCAGGCGGCAGGGAGCAGAGAATGAATTAGACTGCCATGTCCTCAGGTATAGAGGAAATCTTCCCATGTGGCTCTCCATCCCATGTTCACGTGTCAGTATGGAGGGGGCTGAGAGACCAGAGGAGGAGCCGAGGGAGAAGCAGATGTTTGAAATTTGCACCTCCTGGCTGAGTATTTCTAGTAGCACTGAGCTGTGATCCAGATGTGGCTTTCATGGGCGATAGAGGCCTGTGTAGATTTGCAGTGACTTGGCATGCGTTAGGACAGATGCAGAGTCATACTTGGATCATCATCAACACATTCCTTCTAGTTATACTTCAACTAGGAAGGGTGCACTTAGTTTACGGCGTGGTGACCATGGTATATTTGCTGTAGATTGGACATTCAACTTTCATCCACTTGTTATCTGTCTGCATCCATACAGGGTTACTTTATTATGTTTTATTGCTTCAGTAAAATGTAATCTTTCTGTGTTCTTCTGGGATATTGCACAAGTCAATCTTGTTGTCTAGAATGAAAATAACTATGAGGCCTCTCATACACGGGGTTTGACTACAGGGGGCTTGTATTCCACCTGGCGTGAAATGCTTGCAGTAAGGCAATACGTTCCCTGAGGGCAGCTCTCTTCCAGCCGTGGAGCAGTACAAAGAACTGGACTGCCAAACATCAGGGAACGTCTAGCCTACATTGAGTACACACACAGGGGTCTCATGCCGACCACACACGATCATACTCCTCTTGAGCTTCCATTATAAGATTGTAACGCGAGTCCAGAGTGATCTGTTGGGTACAAACTTGGCTAAATATCACCACACGTTACAATCCGATTGTACAATCTCCTTTTAGATCTACCATCTTCTATGTAGTGCAGGGGCATGCCTGATTTATTAATTCAGTTGGCTGTTATGGTTTAACACATGACCCTGGTATGAATGGGCACTTACAGCTTCACACACTTAGTTACCAAAACTTATGTTGCATAGTTTTGGTAACTATGTAACCAAAGCAGATTGTTTTGTGTATGACCAGCTTTATACTGTTATCTGTTTGGAATGGATACAGTTCTACTTTCTCAGAAGTGCCTTGCTCTGCTCCCACTGCCACAAGTCTCCAGAATTCTAAATCCAGCATTGGGAATGAAACCTTTTGTTATACTAAAGGACTGTTGGCATACCTGGGTAGGTGGCTACAGTGGTTTTGGCACTGGGGTGCCTGCGAGATGTAAGTATCTGCTGAGTGATTCACTCTACTGCAGTCCACATAAAATGTGATCATTTTTAAAAATGTATTTTATGTTTTATCCGATTAATCGAACTTAATAATCGGCTAACTAATCGATTTTGAAAATAATCGTTAGCTGCAGCTCTAAGCAGCACTATAACTTCCTATGGACTATAGCTTCTAAGTGAGCAGCCAACTTAAATCTGATCACAATCTGTCATACTCTATCAGGTCATAGTACAGGTACGCACTGATAGCATATGGCAGTTTTGAGTGATCTGGCCCCATACATATGAACTTCAACCATTTATAGAAAGCCTAGTATGCTTTTTTAATGAATACTAGGCATCCTCTGATTGGACGAGGGGTGGTGATGTCATGATCCCCCCCCCCCTTGTCCAATCAGAGAATAGCTCAGTCATTGATAAACATAATATAGGCAACATTTTTTAAATGACAGATTCCCTCCTGTCAGGTTTTTAATCTCCAATGACCTTGTTCTCTGGGTTATCCTGAAATTAATACATGTCCAGTGCATCCAGCTTTGTCCTGCTGCAGTCCACGGCACGCTGGGTTTCTCGCTGCCATCTTTTTACTTATGTCATCGGGAGGGCTCTTGTCTCTTCCAGGTTCTTGCAGTTAGCTCCCTGATGACACATGTGCCATAGCCTTTCCTGGAAGTACTAGTAGGGGTCCCAAAGAAAAAAAAATGTCCAATTTACGAAGAACTTCAGGAATTTATTTTATTAGCCCCTGCAGTGCTCATTTTGTTTCAAGGTTGAAAAAAGTTCTACTCACCTGAAGCTCAGAGCCGTCTTCTTCTTCCAGTGTCTCTCCCACTCCTCTGCAGCGGTCTAAGGTCCCATAAATCATTGTCTATACATAGTGTAGGTGTAAGGACGCTGAGGGACATTCTAACGCTGCTGCTGTGGAGGACCCAGGCTGGAGGGAGCGCTGTGACAGCTTGGAGATACGGGTGAGTATAAATGTTATTTTTGTCACAAATGAGCACTCTGCTCTTGCAGTGCTGGATAGCCCCACTGCAAGGGTTAATACAATGTTTTTCCTGGAGTTTTTCTTGAACAGAGAAGAGGTGGGGAGGATGAATGTCTGCTTTAAAGCAGAACTCCAGGCAAATCAAATCTTAATCCTTGCAGTGGGGCTACTGCGCACTGCAAAGATGAATTGCTTGTTGTGCCTAGGGAGCTAAAACAACAGAGATCTACCTGACCAAACCACAATCACGGCTGGCTCCTATACCACCCCTTCTAGCCTGTCTCCTCCTCTGCTCCAGTGATGGCATGACCCTTGGCGTCCATATGTTCTATTTGCTGTATAGGATGTGATGACTCCTGGGTCCTTAGTCAGCCGGGATCATGGTTCGGGTGAGTATATCTGTGATTTTAGCTCCCTAGACAAAACGAGCATGTAACCCTAGCAGTGCAGGGGTATCCCCACTGTAAGGGTTAAGATTTGATTTGCCTGCTTTAAGGCCAGGTTCACACCATTTTCCGGACCAGATCTGGAACGCGGTGCATTGCATTTTGCTGTGTTTTTACCACAATTTTGAAGTTTTGCGTAAAATCGGCTTACAGGTGCGCTCCAGTGCATTTGCATGCGGTTTTAATGCATTTCCATGCGTTCCAGTGCATTCCAGACCAGAGAAATGAGACGAGCAGTATTTTTTTTTTTTGTGTGTGTGGTCCGGAATGGACTACGCTGGTGTGAACAGAGCCCAGAAATACCATTAGGGATACATTGGGATGCTTTTTTTTGTCTGACAACAAACTGTTCTGGTCTGCACATGATCCGTATATAATGTGAACAAGCCCTAAGAGGAATAAGTTGATAGTGGTATAGTAAGCTGACCTCTGGGCACAAAACCTTGCATTTTAAATATTTTCCTCAATAGCCACAGATGCTATAAATTCTCTTCGTGTTCACCCTTGCAAACCCAGATGTCGCCTTGTAAAAGTAGCAGTGACAAAAAGCAGAGCTGTGGGATTGACCTTGCAGGCTTCCTTGCAGAAAACTGTGGTGGGG
>NW_017307405.1:13997-67940 GCF_000935625.1 Nanorana parkeri | reverse complement strand
GTGTATACAAAACAAATTTTTTTTTATTTGTGAGACGGGGGGGGGGGGGGGGTGGATACAAGACCAGTCACCCTGCACAAGGAGAGAGCTGCAGTGATTGGTCTTTGTTACAGAAGCCCCTGCGTCACACTGGATTACGGCACAGATCTGGAAGAAATACACAAAGCTCGCTGAGATTCATGTAAGAATACACACGACTCTTGTATATGGGCAATATTTACTTTTCCTGAAGCTCAGCTTTCTGGGCATTATGAAAGGAATAGGATGCAATGTAAAGTTTTCTTCTGCAACATTGTCATCCTTGTTTTGTAAACACAGAAGTGAGTCGCAGAGAGAATTTTCCCAGACAGCCGATGTGATGTCCGCTCATTGCAGCCAGGAAATGGTTTGAAGTTGTTGAGCTGAAAAGTGAGATCAGTAAAGTGGCAGTAATAGAGTTGTGTGGTTCAGTGCATCACAAAACAACACAATGTACAAGAGCTGATGTGGCTGAAAAGAGGACATTCCATCTTTAAAGAATGTCCCAGTGCTTCATTAACCCTGTCACTGCACACGAGGAGTCAGACCGGTCAGAGTTCAGCTGGGAAAAATAGTTTTGTGCTATTTATGGAACTTTCTGCTCCGCGTGTTGTCTCTGTACATGTAAATAAACGTTTTTTTTTTTTAATATAAGATCCTAAAATCCATAGATTTATGCCTCCATCCATGCTAAACAGTGTGCATGGAGGAATCTCCCATTGTGGCTATTGTATTTGGTCAGTCAGCTCTGCCAGCTGTCAAAACACCTGAACAGCGCCTTTCGTTGGATGTAGCTGACATTTTTCCGCCGAGTTCTTCTTCAATTTCTCAATCGAAGCGCAGGAGGCAGCAGACAGGACCACCCACTGAGCAAATTGTGTCCGGTTCATCAAGAACTGTCCGCAGTTCACTAAGTACATTGCCAGCTTGCAGCTCCATTCACACAATTGGTTTTCCATGCATATGATATGCACAGAAAAGAAACGGGCGTCCCGCAACATAGTCCAAGTGCAATTTGTATGGGCAGATTCCGGGCTATAGTAAAAGCCGCAAATGCGCGGAATCCGTGCATATCAGGTATGGCCAAACTGCGGCCCTCCAGCTGTGGTGAAACTACAAATCCCATGAAGCATCTCTCTCCGGGAGTCGTGGATGTGAGAATCTTGCAATGCCTCATGGGATTCGTAGTTCCACCACAGCTGGAGGGCCGCAGTTTGGCCATCCCTGGTGCATATGTTAACGTTTGCGTGGTTTCGTTTCCGTGCGGCACCCTCTACCGTTATGTGTGAATAGAGCCTAAAGCTTGTGCTACACTACTTCTGTACCAGTTCCACCCCCTTTTGCTCCTGCCTCCTCCCATGCATGTATATAAAAAAAAGAAACAAATTTCTCAACGGTTGTGTCCATGACAGCCTGGGCACAGAGGAAGTGTGTTTCTTTTTATCATCACTCTACTCTAGGTTCTACATGCTACACTGTATTGGTCCCAATCTGTAGCTATAAAAAACGAATTGCTCCCAGTCAGTCATGATGTTTGCAGGACATTCATATTGCCATGGTGTGCCCAGCCTAATGCTGGCCATAGATGGCTCAAATTACGGCAAATTGCTGCTGAATCGGCCAAAAAAAGAGCCATAGATGACCCTGCAAGCACCACCTGGGTCAACAAAGGTCAATTTTAAAATCTTCTGAGATGGGTGAAAAATGATCAGTGAAACCATGACTGTCCTATCAGATGCAGCCACTGCCACAGGTGTCACAACTGTCTGAATACTGTAGCCAGCAGTAGAGATTCCTCTACTAGCATTTACAAGGAGATGTCAGCAATGACAGTCACTGTTCTCATAAAAGGTATGCTTTAAAAACATGACCAATACTGTGAATAGGAATCTGAGAACTTTGTCTTGTCAGAACTGCTTTGTTCAGGATTTATAAGCTATTTGTTTTCTGACCTCTCAGATGCTTTACATTTTTTGTTTTTTTTTTTCTTTCTAAAAATAATGGTATACTTTCAGGAAAAGACAAACAAGTGAAGTGATTCACATTTCGCTCACAGTGTTACCTTACATGTTGATGCCATAACAATGAAAATATCAAAAGGCAAAATGCAGTTTCTCAGGGCCTCAATGGAAGCCCTTTGTCAAAGTGACGGTTATGTAGGGGTTCCATCAAGGTCATGAAACAATATTTGCCTTATGGGTTTTTTTTTTACTGCACTGTGCCTTGGGGTGCCATTCTAAACAAATTGCATCTGATTCCACTGCACAGATTCGATTTAAATGTGTATTTGGTAGAACGAGGGCAAGTATCAGACTCTCGGCCAACCAGGATAGATGAGCATGGGAATCATGTGATCAGTGTTGCTGTTCTTTATTGTCCAGTCACGGTCAGGGGTGGGTCCAAGACTAAGAAGTGTTGCATTGTAGTCTGCAGAGAGGTCCGGGACCTGGCTATGCATGGATACTAATCCTTATTCACACCTAGGCGACAGCGTTTTTGTCTAGTGCTTTTGGGCGCTCTTTGCACGCATCCCACAAAGCGTCGTTAAGTTGCGCTATGCAGCTCGCAGACAGTGAGATAATAGTGTAAACTGGCAAACGCGCTAAAATGTGTGTGTGTAGCCCCTGCACAGTTGCTGCATTGCTAGAGCAATTCTCCCTTCAAGGAGTTAAAGGAGAACTATGGGGTTAAGGCTTTTCTCCATAGTTCTCCTAAGGGTAACGGGAGGACACAAACTAGCGTCCTCCCGTCACCCAAAGCTCAGTATACCGCGAGCGGTATACTGATCCACCCAACTGTGGGATTCACAGATGGCTCTGCCTATCTAGAGGCAGAGCCAGCTGTACCCGCCCCATCCGTTCCGCCAGTCAGCGCTGGAGGATCGGACTGGGGAGGGGGGAATCTCTGCAGGGACAGGATCGAGAAGTGAGAGAGTATGTGTTCGCTTACTTCCCACTCTATTGAGCCGACCTGTGACAGTTTCATTGTACAGATAATGTTATAGCTGTGAAAGAGACTTGGTTGATTGACAGCAACCTATCAGAGATCACTGCCGCAGAGATTTATGGGAGTTGTAGTGCTGAGGCAGAGAGAAACGGTTACCTTGTACAGAGTAAACTTTTTGGCTCCCAGGAGGCTTTGTAATCTGGAAGAGGAGTGAACTCAGACTATGATGTAAGGCACTGGAAGTGGCTGTATCTGCTGCTGGAGTCTGCTTTATCATCCCAGGGAGAAATGGAATCCTGGATTTGATTGTTGCTGGCACTGCTGAACATACTGTGAGTCTAGCTGGAGAGACGCTGTTGTGACTGTTGCTGCCAGAGAAGCAGAGACTTGTTGCCCTCTTGCATCTTAGCCTCATCAGAAGAGCCCAAGGAGCCACCGACTTTAGAGGGGGGACACCCTTCTTGTCGGCTGACAGTGGAATTGCCGACTAGGTCTGCCTGTCGCAGGAGTGGTGAGAGGCTCATGGCCACTTGTTAATGTTAGATTCAATCGTTGGCTGGCCTAGAGTATTGCTACTGGCCAGTAGTGTAGGGACCTGGGGACATTTTGGACTGAGTCATATTAACCCAGTAACCATAGTCAGTGGGTATCTATCCAGCAAGCTAAGTATTGAATATTACAGCAAATAGACAGCCGTGGCTGAGGTGTGTCTAAATAAAGTGTCTACTGTATATATCATGCATGTTTATATTTGCTAATGTTCTTTATATTCTTCATTTGTCACAGAGAGAGAATATGATTTTGTTTAGTAAAGCATTTATACAAACCCACAAGGTGCTGTGGATCTATTACAAGTGGTTCATCACAGTGGTGAGGCAGAAGGATCCATTTATTCCAGCGGCTCCTTCGGGGGTGAGTGCTACACGCGCACAAATGCCGCTTATGCCGCACCTTTCCAGTTGTTTCCCATTGAGTCTATAGAGAGAAAACATGGCTGTAATCTGCCACACAAGAAGTTCATACTTTTTTCCAGTGACAGGCATTTTACAGCTTGGAACAAAACGTTCAGGTGTGAACGGGAGCCATAAGAAGGAATGGGATTTCTTGTTTTGCGCATTTTGTTGCGCACTTTTTAAGCAACAAAGCCTGTTCGAAGGTGTGAACAAGAACCTAAGGTAGAAGTAAAAAGTCTTCATGAGATATTTTTTGATCAACTTATAACAAGGTGACGTAGGATGACCAATGTATTTCGTAGGGTTCGGGCACTCCCTTTTCATCAGGGCCTAGAATTTGTGTGAGCTTGAAATAAAAACGCTCGGCTTACGTTGGTCATTAGAAGAGATAGACAAGATAATGGTCAGAAACCATAATTTGGAGGATCATTCAAGCAGAACCTATCATACTAAATGCAGTTCCTTTTATTTCTAATTCACGTAAATTCTAAGCCCTGAAGGCCTTCAGCCGTTCTACTTCACTTTTTTAGGAGATGATAATCTGGGTGATTGGTCTGGCACTCTAATTGGACTACGTTTTCTTGAGTGATCTCACCGGGGTCACTGTGTTCCACAAAACTTGACCAATCTTCTACAGTCATATGATATTAAAGGGTTTCTAAACCCTCATGTTTTTTTGCGCTAGCAAGCAGTAGATATATGCAAAAAGTAAAAAAATCTGTGTCTTCACCGTGCGCTCCCGTCCAAAAATCTGAAAATGCTTGTGCAGCCGCAAAGCATCTTGGGGCGGGCGCATGCGCAGTTCGGATTTTTGTCCGGGAGACAAGGAGAGACATAAGGTAAGTCTATGGACGCGTGCACCTGCATGCAGACACTGTGGGACAGGAAATGCCAGCAAGAACAGAGGAGTCGGCGCTAGATCGGAGACCCGCCGCACCACTGGAGGGACGGATGAAAACTACAGGAAAGAAGATCGGATTAAGAGACATCATTTAAGGTAAGTGCTCTAATTAACATTGGGAGGAGGGAAAAAAGTTTTTGCCTTTTTAATGTCACTTTAAGAAGGTAAATCCAGTTCTTGAGATGAACATATTCTGGATCTCAAGACCGGCTGAGCAGCATTAAAAATTCTTTAGCAGGTTGCAAATTCTGCATATATGTAACTGTTTGCCTAAAGTTCAGCTTTCTGTGCACACAGTTCACTGTACCTGTGCAGACAAGCCCCCCCCATGTGATAGCAATCAAAGTAAAGTAAAAAAAACACAAGTTTTTAAAATGAAATTAAATCTAAAAATGTCAAAACATTTTTTAAAGTCACCTGCCCCCGCGAGTATACGCGTTGGTGTGCTCCTACGTTTGAAAACATTGAACGCGCTATACATGTTTGATATCGCCGTGCACGCCGGAGTGAGTAATAATTCTAGAGCTGTATTTTTGGGTGTCTCTAAATTTATGAGCTGTGGGGGCTTTTAAAGCATCGTCCATGGATTTTTATTGTACTGAGGTTTGTCGCCGTTTCACGGACGCACACAATTTTTTACCTGGGCATGTCGGGTATCTATTTACTCCGCAAGTAACCGCATCTTTTATATTTTATTAAAACAATGGGTATTGTGTTTTGGGGCATTTTAGTACATTTATCACTACATTTTGGGGTTTGATAAGGAGTTGCGCTAATATCGCAACTGCCACCATTTTATTCTATAGGGTCTTGGCTTTCAGAAAATATATAATGTTTGGGAGTTTTAAGTAATTTTTAGGCCTAAAATGTGGAATATAACATGGGTGCAAAAAATGGGAAAAAAGCCTCAGTCATGAAGGGGTTAAAGGAGAACTATGGGGTTAAGTCTTTTCCCCATAGTTCTCCTTAGGGTAACAGGAGGACAGACTAGTGTCCTCCCGTCACCCTAAGCTCAGTAAACCGCGAGCAGTAACTTGCGGTATGCTGAGATGCTGAAGCGGATCCCGACAAATATGTCTGGATCCGCCCAGCTGCGTGACTGACAGCTGGCTCTGCCTATCTAGAGGCAGAGCCAGCTGTACCCGCCCCGTCCGATCCGCCAGTCAGCGCTGGCGGAGGGGGGAATCCAGCCACTCCCCTGTCATGGCAGAGAGCCGTGACAGGATCGAGAGGTGAGCGAACGCCGGTAACTGTTCGCTCACCTCCCGATCTACTGAGCCGACCTGTTACAGTCTCATTGTCACAGGTCGGCTAAAACTATGAGGTGAGTGAAAATCACTCATCTCATAGTTCTCCTTTTTAAACTTGTAGTGGAGCGCTCACACAGGGAGGGAGATAAACATGTAGAAAGTAACACAGCAAAACTAGATTTTTGTAGCAAAAGAGTAATAAAGTCTTCTCTTGCTTACAGTGCCCTACAAACCTAGGAAATTCTATTTGAATGACTAAGCCCTTATGATGGTGTTTTCTATACAGATTTGTAGTTACTCCCTCTAGTGGACATTTGTACATCAGATTGAGTATAAAACTTTGTAAAGGCGATGGGTTTCTGAATGCAGAGAGAAGCACATAGGCTGCGGCAGCCAGGCAACTATCATTTCCAGAAGGTTACCTGTAGCAGGCTCTATGTTCCTCAAATGGTAGTTTTCCTCCAACTGTCCTTTATACAGCGCAGCATTAAAAATAAGAGACTACCCACCCACATTTTACTGACAGTAGCCCTACGTTTTCTTTCCTCTGGCTGCAGACAGAGCCGCACCTATTTTGTTTGTGTGTTTAAAAAATGTGTGCAAATAATTTTCTTATTTTAATGTAACAGTTTTACGGGATATAATAATCACCCCCAATAATTGACGCAGAGCAAATCTGAAATATAACTGTGGTTGCGGTGGGGAGACCTGTAGCCTCCAGCCATAAGAGTTCTGGTTCTGTTTGCTGTCATGTATGTGAAGTTGTGTAAAGGTGACAGCTGCATGACTCAGCCTAGTTTAAGGTGTGTCACCGTTCAGATTAATTCCGCAGATAATGACATTCATACTCCTATAATGCATTTTTTTCATACTTATTTGAAAAGCTGATTATACTATCAGAAGCTTTGCCTTGATTAGATCAGGTCTTGAGATTTGCTGGAAGACAATCTACGGTCTGATGATGATGTTCAGGGCCCATTCACACTGATATGATACAGCAACATTCATTTACACATGGACTGCAGTGTACTGGAATGCCCTTAATTATTGCACCTCAACACGCTAATGCAGCAGGGGACAATGCACATGCATTACAGCAGAAATCTGGGTAAATACTTCCTTAACCCTTGCAGTGGGGCTACCCCTGCACTGCATAAGTTAAGTGCTCATTTTTATCTAGGTTCAAAAGTAAGAAAGTAATACTCACCCGATCCGAGGAGCTGGATTGCTCTTAGTCCGGTCCCTAGAACCTCTCTCCCCCTCTGCTTCAGTGATCTAAGGTGCCTGAGTCATGACGTTATATACAGTGTATAGGACAGAAGGACATTCCATCGCTGCAGTGGAGCAGCGATGGAGCCGATAGGACAGGAGGGAGAGCTATAACAGATGTGATAATAAATGAACTGCATTCATTTCTCTTTTATGTCTGACTAGAGTTCTACTATAGCATAAAGTTACTACCGTATGTACTACTAGAAGTAATTGTAGTTCGCTGATAAGCTAGCTACACTGTGCCTTGTTCCGAAACCGTAAAGCACAAATAAATGTGTTTTGTGTATGGAGCTGAAGCATTATTTGCAATTTTAGGACTTGTTCATATCATGTCCAGACCAGAACTGTTTGTTCCCGGACCAGAAAAGCATCCCAATGTATCCCTATGGTATTTCTGGGCTCTGTTCACACCAGTGGCATCCTTTCCGGTCCAAACAAAATGCACTGGAATGCATAGAAACGCATAACCAAATGCATGCAAACGCACTGGGCGGCAGCTGAAAACCCTTTTTAAGCGCTGAAAAAAAAAAAGACAGCATCGGGACGCGACAAAATCACAGCAAAAAATGCACTGCATTAGCAGATCTGCACCAGATCTGGTCCAGACATGGTATGAACATAGCCGTAAGGGGAAGGAGGGCTAAATAATTGCTGTCCCTTAGACACCATTAAAATGATTGCCTAGCCACCTACACTCGGTATACAGTGTATAAATAAAGGTGACTGCCTGACCTGCAAGGAAGTGTGTCGTGAGCTGCACACTCTTTCCTACCCAGAGTTTTGGGTACTTGGCATGGTGTTGAAAAGGACTACCAAACACCCCCCTTTTAGTATCTGTATGAATTTGGACTTGGTAGACATGTTCCATGTGCAGAGGACATAGAAGAGAACTTTCTCTATATCTGCTTATCTTAAGAGTCATAGTCATATATTTAGAAGTATAGCGATATTAGTGTTGTTCATTTATTTTATGGAATATTTAATGTTTACTTTTTTCCTGTTGACTTATTCCATATATTCAGAACTTTTTGGCAAGCCCGAAGACTGGAGAGCAAACACCCTGGTAAATTGTGTGTATTTGGTGCTGTGCTTCCTGTATAGATAGCTCTATTTGCATGAAATCTTTTTGCAGATAGTTCATCAGAATTCTCTTTTGGTGAGTAGTGAAGTGCCATTTTTTTTAACTGTGCATGGAGTGAGGAATATGGCACTGCCTTAAGCTGTAGCTAAAGTGTCCTGCCTGGCATTGAGTATTCAAATATTGTTAATGTAATTGCTGCTTTAAGTCTAATAACACATCGTTGGTTCCATTTGCATTGCAAAGAAGTATTTTCTTGTGCACTAGCACTAAAACATGTGTACATATCTTTGTTACAGCCCTCTAGTAATTGCTACATTGGAGAAATGTACTCCTTGTTATAAAAAAAAAAAGCAAACCTTTAACCACTTGCTGCCTGGAGCAATGTCCTAATATTTGTACACATGATATCATCTGAATTTGTGGCTAGAAAACTGATTCAGACCCCCAAACAATGATATATTTTCTGAAAGCAGAGGCCCTGTAGAATAAAAAAATGCTAGGTGCAATTTTTTATGTTGCATGGTATTTGCGCAAATGTTTTTTTTAGGATAAAATACACTAAAATGAAATGAACAGAAACGGAATATAATGCCCTTTTTTTTTGTAAAATATAAAGATGGGGTCACGTCAAGTAAATGGATACCAAACATGTCAAGCCTTAATATTGCGTTTGCCTGTGAAGCCGCAAAAAACTTTAATACTCAAAATGTCCTGTAGGGGGCACTTAAAGCTTTTAGCGCTAACAGTAATGGCTCTAGAATTATTACACTCACTCGAAAATGTTTGTGGCGATGTGTAGCACATTTTTCATTTTTACATGTAGGCCCACCGACGTGTGTTTGCATATGTATGTGGGGGGGCGGGGGACCCTAAACTTTTTTTGTAACTTTTTTTTAAACCTGTGTCCCTACAAAGAGGAACCTGCTTCTCATTCCACTATTTTCATGGTGGCCCAGACAGATAATCATCCAAGCTTATGGTCTTAAGGGCATGGTTTCATCCCTTCATTTTAAGGTGCACTCTCCCAGGCCTGCGACTGCTATTTGGGCTTTTTTTTGGCATCTGTCTCCCAGAGTTGCAAGGCTGTCTCCAGGTCTTTTGTTCACCACGTTCTCTAAGGTTTACTAGGTGGATGTTTTAAACCTCATCCGATGCCAGCTTCAGGCGTAAGGACTTTCTGGCGATTTCATTAAGCTCCAGGTAGCCCTAGATTTTCATGTGGACCTGTTAGTTGCTGTTGCCCACCCTTCAATTTTGGACATTTTTTATCCAGATAATTTTGTTTTGTGCACTTACCATAAAATCCATTTCATGTAGTTTGAAGGACAGTGCCCTGTATCTATTATCTTGCCAAGATATTGCTTTTCCACGAAACTAAGGCATGCTGGGATTATCAGCTGCTCACCTGTTTTGTTTACCAGTGTCCAAATCTTAGTGTAGACAGCAGCATAACCCAATTATCTCTGAATTATGTGCCCCTTAAGGATTCAAAGAAATTGGCTTTTTGTACCATTTAAAAAATAAACTTTTTTTTTTTTTTATACTGCCAGAAATCTTTTGGGCTGAAACCTTCCTATGCTTTCTCTTATCAGTTAACATTGGTGCACTTTGGAAGGCTGCAGTACTCTCTTCTGTGTGTTAATACTTTTCTACCCTGGTACCTATTATCTGCCACTTTTGTGACATTTCTTCTGCTGAGGGGATAAAGGTGATGGCACCTCATGCATCACAATTCCCTATGGTAGATACCAATACAAAGTGTGTCAGCAATTTCTTCTTTCATAAAGCACTAATCAGCATTTTCTCATCTTAGTATCATGACCTCTAAAGATAAATGTGAGAATGGCACATAAAGATATAGGATGCCTGTTCAATGTCCAAAAACTGCAGAATGCAATTATTGGCTGAATTTTCTGGTGAGACATTCTGCTTTCAGCAGAAGGGCAAATCAAGTAATATATGCAACGTAGAGCTTAAGCAGCTCATGAAAATGTATTTTATTGCAGATCTTGTAAACAAGATTTACCATAGAACACGGTCCATATAAACTAATACTAGGCGTGAGGTACACAAGAGAAGGAATATGTCAAGTAGAAGAAAATTGCCATAATTTGTCAGGAGTAAAAAATATATATATAAAAATATAGATATATCTATATATAATCTCGCTCTCTCTCTCTCTCGCTCTCTCTCTCTCGATTGCTCTCTCTCGCTCTCTCTCTCGAGTGCTCTCTCTCGCTCTCTCTCTCGAGTGCTCTCTCTCGCTCTCTCTCTCGAGTGCTCTCTCTCGCTCTCTCTCTCGAGTGCTCTCTCTCGCTCTCTCTCTCGAGTGCTCTCTCTCGCTCTCTCTCTCGAGTGCTCTCTCTCGCTCTCTCTCTCGAGTGCTCTCTCTCGCTCTCTCTCTCGAGTGCTCTCTCTCGCTCTCTCTCTCGAGTGCTCTCTCTCGCTCTCTCTCTCGAGTGCTCTCTCTCGCTCTCTCTCTCGAGTGCTCTCTCTCGCTCTCTCTCTCGAGTGCTCTCTCTCGCTCTCTCTCTCGAGTGCTCTCTCTCGCTCTCTCTCTCGAGTGCTCTCTCTCGCTCTCTCTCTCGAGTGCTCTCTCTCGCTCTCTCTCTCGAGTGCTCTCTCTCGCTCTCTCTCTCGAGTGCTCTCTCTCGCTCTCTCTCTCGAGTGCTCTCTCTCGCTCTCTCTCTCGAGTGCTCTCTCTCGCTCTCTCTCTCGAGTGCTCTCTCTCGCTCTCTCTCTCGAGTGCTCTCTCTCGCTCTCTCTCTCGAGTGCTCTCTCTCGCTCTCTCTCTCGAGTGCTCTCTCTCGCTCTCTCTCTCGAGTGCTCTCTCTCGCTCTCTCTCTCGAGTGCTCTCTCTCGCTCTCTCTCTCGAGTGCTCTCTCTCGCTCTCTCTCTCGAGTGCTCTCTCTCGCTCTCTCTCTCGAGTGCTCTCTCTCGCTCTCTCTCTCGAGTGCTCTCTCTCGCTCTCTCTCTCGAGTGCTCTCTCTCGCTCTCTCTCTCGAGTGCTCTCTCTCGCTCTCTCTCTCGAGTGCTCTCTCTCGCTCTCTCTCTCGAGTGCTCTCTCTCGCTCTCTCTCTCGAGTGCTCTCTCTCGCTCTCTCTCTCGAGTGCTCTCTCTCGCTCTCTCTCTCGAGTGCTCTCTCTCGCTCTCTCTCTCGAGTGCTCTCTCTCGCTCTCTCTCTCGAGTGCTCTCTCTCGCTCTCTCTCTCGAGTGCTCTCTCTCGCTCTCTCTCTCGAGTGCTCTCTCTCGCTCTCTCTCTCGAGTGCTCTCTCTCGCTCTCTCTCTCGAGTGCTCTCTCTCGCTCTCTCTCTCGAGTGCTCTCTCTCGCTCTCTCTCTCGAGTGCTCTCTCTCGCTCTCTCTCTCGAGTGCTCTCTCTCGCTCTCTCTCTCGAGTGCTCTCTCTCGCTCTCTCTCTCGAGTGCTCTCTCTCGCTCTCTCTCTCGAGTGCTCTCTCTCGCTCTCTCTCTCGAGTGCTCTCTCTCGCTCTCTCTCTCGAGTGCTCTCTCTCGCTCTCTCTCTCGAGTGCTCTCTCTCGCTCTCTCTCTCGAGTGCTCTCTCTCGCTCTCTCTCTCGAGTGCTCTCTCTCGCTCTCTCTCTCGAGTGCTCTCTCTCGCTCTCTCTCTCGAGTGCTCTCTCTCGCTCTCTCTCTCGAGTGCTCTCTCTCGCTCTCTCTCTCGAGTGCTCTCTCTCGCTCTCTCTCTCGAGTGCTCTCTCTCGCTCTCTCTCTCGAGTGCTCTCTCTCGCTCTCTCTCTCGAGTGCTCTCTCTCGCTCTCTCTCTCGAGTGCTCTCTCTCGCTCTCTCTCTCGAGTGCTCTCTCTCGCTCTCTCTCTCGAGTGCTCTCTCTCGCTCTCTCTCTCGAGTGCTCTCTCTCGCTCTCTCTCTCGAGTGCTCTCTCTCGCTCTCTCTCTCGAGTGCTCTCTCTCGCTCTCTCTCTCGAGTGCTCTCTCTCGCTCTCTCTCTCGAGTGCTCTCTCTCGCTCTCTCTCTCGAGTGCTCTCTCTCGCTCTCTCTCTCGAGTGCTCTCTCTCGCTCTCTCTCTCGAGTGCTCTCTCTCGCTCTCTCTCTCGAGTGCTCTCTCTCGCTCTCTCTCTCGAGTGCTCTCTCTCGCTCTCTCTCTCGAGTGCTCTCTCTCGCTCTCTCTCTCGAGTGCTCTCTCTCGCTCTCTCTCTCGAGTGCTCTCTCTCGCTCTCTCTCTCGAGTGCTCTCTCTCGCTCTCTCTCTCGAGTGCTCTCTCTCGCTCTCTCTCTCGAGTGCTCTCTCTCGCTCTCTCTCTCGAGTGCTCTCTCTCGCTCTCTCTCTCGAGTGCTCTCTCTCGCTCTCTCTCTCGAGTGCTCTCTCTCGCTCTCTCTCTCGAGTGCTCTCTCTCGCTCTCTCTCTCGAGTGCTCTCTCTCGCTCTCTCTCTCGAGTGCTCTCTCTCGCTCTCTCTCTCGAGTGCTCTCTCTCGCTCTCTCTCTCGAGTGCTCTCTCTCGCTCTCTCTCTCGAGTGCTCTCTCTCGCTCTCTCTCTCGAGTGCTCTCTCTCGCTCTCTCTCTCGAGTGCTCTCTCTCGCTCTCTCTCTCGAGTGCTCTCTCTCGCTCTCTCTCTCGAGTGCTCTCTCTCGCTCTCTCTCTCGAGTGCTCTCTCTCGCTCTCTCTCTCGAGTGCTCTCTCTCGCTCTCTCTCTCGAGTGCTCTCTCTCGCTCTCTCTCTCGAGTGCTCTCTCTCGCTCTCTCTCTCGAGTGCTCTCTCTCGCTCTCTCTCTCGAGTGCTCTCTCTCGCTCTCTCTCTCGAGTGCTCTCTCTCGCTCTCTCTCTCGAGTGCTCTCTCTCGCTCTCTCTCTCGAGTGCTCTCTCTCGCTCTCTCTCTCGAGTGCTCTCTCTCGCTCTCTCTCTCGAGTGCTCTCTCTCGCTCTCTCTCTCGAGTGCTCTCTCTCGCTCTCTCTCTCGAGTGCTCTCTCTCGCTCTCTCTCTCGAGTGCTCTCTCTCGCTCTCTCTCTCGAGTGCTCTCTCTCGCTCTCTCTCTCGAGTGCTCTCTCTCGCTCTCTCTCTCGAGTGCTCTCTCTCGCTCTCTCTCTCGAGTGCTCTCTCTCGCTCTCTCTCTCGAGTGCTCTCTCTCGCTCTCTCTCTCGAGTGCTCTCTCTCGCTCTCTCTCTCGAGTGCTCTCTCTCGCTCTCTCTCTCGAGTGCTCTCTCTCGCTCTCTCTCTCGAGTGCTCTCTCTCGCTCTCTCTCTCGAGTGCTCTCTCTCGCTCTCTCTCTCGAGTGCTCTCTCTCGCTCTCTCTCTCGAGTGCTCTCTCTCGCTCTCTCTCTCGAGTGCTCTCTCTCGCTCTCTCTCTCGAGTGCTCTCTCTCGCTCTCTCTCTCGAGTGCTCTCTCTCGCTCTCTCTCTCGAGTGCTCTCTCTCGCTCTCTCTCTCGAGTGCTCTCTCTCGCTCTCTCTCTCGAGTGCTCTCTCTCGCTCTCTCTCTCGAGTGCTCTCTCTCGCTCTCTCTCTCGAGTGCTCTCTCTCGCTCTCTCTCTCGAGTGCTCTCTCTCGCTCTCTCTCTCGAGTGCTCTCTCTCGCTCTCTCTCTCGAGTGCTCTCTCTCGCTCTCTCTCTCGAGTGCTCTCTCTCGCTCTCTCTCTCGAGTGCTCTCTCTCGCTCTCTCTCTCGAGTGCTCTCTCTCGCTCTCTCTCTCGAGTGCTCTCTCTCGCTCTCTCTCTCGAGTGCTCTCTCTCGCTCTCTCTCTCGAGTGCTCTCTCTCGCTCTCTCTCTCGAGTGCTCTCTCTCGCTCTCTCTCTCGAGTGCTCTCTCTCGCTCTCTCTCTCGAGTGCTCTCTCTCGCTCTCTCTCTCGAGTGCTCTCTCTCGCTCTCTCTCTCGAGTGCTCTCTCTCGCTCTCTCTCTCGAGTGCTCTCTCTCGCTCTCTCTCTCGAGTGCTCTCTCTCGCTCTCTCTCTCGAGTGCTCTCTCTCGCTCTCTCTCTCGAGTGCTCTCTCTCGCTCTCTCTCTCGAGTGCTCTCTCTCGCTCTCTCTCTCGAGTGCTCTCTCTCGCTCTCTCTCTCGAGTGCTCTCTCTCGCTCTCTCTCTCGAGTGCTCTCTCTCGCTCTCTCTCTCGAGTGCTCTCTCTCGCTCTCTCTCTCGAGTGCTCTCTCTCGCTCTCTCTCTCGAGTGCTCTCTCTCGCTCTCTCTCTCGAGTGCTCTCTCTCGCTCTCTCTCTCGAGTGCTCTCTCTCGCTCTCTCTCTCGAGTGCTCTCTCTCGCTCTCTCTCTCGAGTGCTCTCTCTCGCTCTCTCTCTCGAGTGCTCTCTCTCGCTCTCTCTCTCGAGTGCTCTCTCTCGCTCTCTCTCTCGAGTGCTCTCTCTCGCTCTCTCTCTCGAGTGCTCTCTCTCGCTCTCTCTCTCGAGTGCTCTCTCTCGCTCTCTCTCTCGAGTGCTCTCTCTCGCTCTCTCTCTCGCTCTCTCGATTGCTCTCTCTCTATATAGATCTCCTAGAGATAGAGATATATCTATAAAAGCTGTGCAAAACAAAGACCATGGCCAGTTAATTTTTTATGCAATAGAAAATAGTAGAGCTTCTGTCAGGGTAATGTTTGTTGCCTGTGTCTCCATTTTGGAGATTTTACCTCCCCTCTTATCACAACAACATTTTAGCACACGCTGACGCACATTATTTCAGATGTCGTTGCAGCTCAATTTGAAAAAATAACTGGGTATACATAACTTAATTTATATATTTTTACTGCTGATTCTATCCTGGGTGCATTTTTCTGTAAAGGTATTGCTTTTATTTCCCCAGTCTTCACTAGAGACTGTCACTTTGCCCACTCATAATGAATTAGTCATTTTATGGCCACCACAACTCACCTATACTCCTTCTTTGAGCTGCTCCGATATACTGCAGCTCTAAACCTGTGTAAGCTCCATGTCGGATGTGTTGTAATCAAACCAGTGTGAGCTCCATCACCCCCTTCTTGATGAATTAAGCGTTTACAGTGAATGATGATAGGGACATTTTATCAAGCAGCTCAGTCATAACATTTGAGGCATATCAGGCTTTGCTTCCCATGTACCTGAAATCCAGAGAATTCAACTGCCAGATATTATTTTAAATAGCAACACCATTGAAAGAGTCAGGAACATTTTTTTTTTCTTTTATTCTGCCGCAGTACTACTTTATAGCACTAGAGGGCGGAATTTATTAATGAAACCAACTTGTTCATCTGTCTCATATTTTGCCTCATTGTTACTGTTTTGGCATTGCCTTGCTGTGTGACAAAATGATACATATTCATAAGATTCAGTACACGTATTACAGCCATAGACCTAAATAATGGCGGGTGCGATGGTGAATATGGCAGATTATGCCATCATTAAAATTAGGGTTGCACAGATACCAATTACAGTACTTGGTACAAGTACGAGTACATGTACCGATACTTTTGAGTTCCAAGACTACACTAGAGAAAAATTAAAAAATTAGGAGGCAGCTGTCATTTGTAGGGAGCAAACAGAGCTCCTGGGATTTGTGCATCTCTGTTTTTAATGTATGATTTTGTTTTTATAAATAAAGGGTACGAGTACTGGTACTTGCCGAGTACTTACAAGTACGAGTACTGATACATTTTTGTTGTCATGTGACAGTTTTTCTAAAACAATACAGACTAATGATTTCAGGACAGTGGTGGAGTGCCAGAGCCAGGTCCCCGCTGCAACCCTGGTAGTTCTCATGAAAATGCCCAGTATCTGCACTTTTACTCGAAAAGTATCTGTGCATCCCTAATGAAAATGGTCCAGAGTGCAAGGTGTCCCCAGCACACACGTTGTTGAAATACAAAAAAGGACAGTTTTTGTTACCAAAAAGTGTGACAGTCCTTAGCAGCCCTGAAACACTGCATTTTTTTGGTGGCAAGTAAATGTTCTTTTATTGTATTTCAACAAAGGTGTGCTGGTGATCATTTTGCACTTTAGAACTAATGCTGCCCTCCAAACTTCCAGACTGTGATTAGCAGGTATAATGTGATTTATAACACTCAAATTATCTTTTATCTAATGAAAAAGGTTCGGATCTTGTGTTAAAATTTGAAGGAAGTATAATATGGGTTCTAGAGGCAAGCAACCTTTTCTTTAGTGACCCTAGTGAGGGTCTAGACTAGGGATGCACTGATACCGAGTATTTGGGTGAGTACTCGTGCTCGGCCAAATGCTTCCGGTATCGGGAAGCCGGGCAGCGAGTCTTTACCCGCCCCCCGGCTGCTTGATTACCCAGAAAGCTGTCTCCGTGCTCTCTCGTCACCTGGTGACACGGAAGCATGGAGACTGCTTCCCGAGTCATTACACACCACCAGGCTACCTGGTACCGGAAAAAAAAATATCGGTAGTCGATACCGAAAAAACGATCTCGTGATGTGTTTTTTTGATGCAATTATTGACTATGCAGTCTGATAAATCAGGACCATGGTTGTTGAGTGTGTTAAAGTGGTAATGCACCATTGTGTGCTGGGTGAGGTTTTGCCATAATGTGCACAGCATACTTCTGCATTATGGCACACTTACCTTACAAGTGTGCTCTTCTCCAGAGCTGAATCCTCTCTCCCCTGCCACCACTTTCTCCACTGCTGCCACTTCTGGGTTCCGTGGGAATCCTTTTCGGCCATTGGGTGGCCACTGATGTACATCCAGCGTATAAACAGATAAGTTAGTCTTCCCCATCAGGCCCGTTCACCGCAGCTTAGAGATGCTGTGAATGAGCTCAGAGTGTACACTGCTTGGCACATGTGCTCTACAGTGTACACAAAAAAGGAAAAATCGCTGGGGGAAAGAGGAAGTGTTTTTTTGGGGGGCAGAAGAGAATTTGCATGTTTCGTCTGCCAAAAATCCTGACCTCCCAGCAGTTTTTTTTGTTTTTTTTTTACATTTTTAATGTTACTTCCGCTTTAACCTGTCACATTGTGTTCATTCTCTAACTTGCCTGGGGAAAATGAAGCCAGGATCAAATGTAATGTATTTCTATTTTGTTATGCTTCAGTTTTTGTATTGAAATTGTAAGATCATATGAAGAATAAATAGCATTAGGAATTCTAAGGACATGTACATTCATACAGAATGAATGATTTGGCTTTCCAATCCCTTATGAAATAAGGTACCATTATGGTAATGAATTTAGTCATTGTAATTCCTTTTGCCGTCTTCCTGGTGATCATGCCTATGCTACACTTAGGGAGAGCAGAGTCACCTCCATAGAGCACCTGTCACATCTGAGCTTGCTGATTCATGGGGCTTGACATTCCCTTGGATCTTCTCTCAGCAGGGGGAGGAAGCCAGGCTCACCCTAATAACAACCTGTTAAGAGCAGCTGGTCAACTTATAGAATGTTGCCTCCTGTGTTTTCTGGTCTACTTTAAAGACTATAGATTTTCATTTATGCAGTGTTGAGATTTGCACTGCAATATCATGCCAGGATGCACATTTAAAGCAAACCTCTACTACTGTTTAAAAAACAAACCTATTATCTTAATAGCTACACGTTTACCATTGTTCAATATAAAAGGAACCTGTCACTTTGCCCATTCATTGGATAACTTGACATTAATTGTGAGTGATAGTATGAAGATGCCAAAGACACTGGCTGCACTTCGATGACATCAGCCTAAATAAAATGTTATTGTTCCAAACAAGGCATACAGAAGAACTGCCCAGACATTCTCCTCTTAGAGGATTGTTTTCAAACTCTTTGGCTATAACATATGGGGAGCAAGGACAAAAGTGGCAGCTCTTTTGTGTTCTTATAATATGAAGATGTCAGGAAAATGACAGGTCAGTAGAGCTATATCTAAAACGGGGTGGACAAATTATGGAATTCAGGAGCTGTCTTGTCCAGTCCAGGACCCAGCTCCATTGACCGCAGCTAGAGAGAGCCTCAAAAGTTAGGCTCCAGGTGTAACTTTTAAGGAGCATTGGCTCCTGGGATTTGCAGCCCTGATCTAGACAATGTATGGACGTGATTGTATGGTAGTAATAATCAGCCCGTGAAGTGCTAGTTCTGTGCAGGATATATTGCCAGACCAAAGGGAAGGGGGATTTAGATTGGCACACTGGGGCAAAAAGTGCACCTATCCTTTTCAAGTACCCCATTTTGCACAGGGTCATAGTTATTATTGTGTTTTATCAAGTATAGTAAGACAAGGACATAGTTGACATATGTTGAATAAGTAAACAGTAGCACCCTGTGTTGGTGCAATGCTGTTAGTCTGGAGAGCATGACACTAAAAAGTCCAGGAAGTCAGAGTTCACTGGTGTGTGTTTATCCTGTTCCAGCTTTGGGCTGTGAAACAGATGCACAGTGTAAATCATTGGCACAAGAACTGTAGCACTAAAGTTCACAACTGGTCTGTGCCCCGTGTCTGTCTCTCTCTCTCTCTCTCTCTCTCTCTCTCTCTCTCTCTCTCCTTCTCTCTCTCTCTCCTTCTCTCTCTCTCCTTCTCTCTCTCTCTCTCCTTCTCTCTCTTCTCTCCTTCTCTCTCTTCTCTCCTTCTCTCTCTTCTCTCCTTCTCTCTCTTCTCTCCTTCTCTCCTTCTTCTCTCTCAACCCTTTTGCTGCCCGTGTACAGATTGGGAGAGGGAGAAGGAGCACAATATGAAAATCAGTTGTGCTGCAGTGCTAACAAGAAGCATGACAATAGGAGGAGAGAACAGAGAGACAATCTTTTCAGTCTTCTGCATTGCATTTTCTTCACTGTCCCACATGGCATGGAACTCTGCAGATGTCACACACTGGTTCTATATACCGAGATTGATGGGATCTATGATTAAGCCCAACGGGTGAAATGCATGAGGGGCTGAGGATCAGTGTGGGGTATTGAATCTGTGTGTTTACCATTGCTTCTTTTATCAAATAAAAGATTTTACCCCGGTGGAGTGCGGCATTTGTAGGACCTCTATATACTGAGTGACGGTGACCGTCAGTTGTTGCCCCCTGCAGGAATTCCCCCCTACCCTGTCTGTTCCTCCAGCACTCATTGAAGGGACAGACAGGGGTGGGGTGGGCACAGATGGCAGTGGCTCTGGAGAGACAAAGCCAACTGTTAATCGGGCACCTGGGTGGATCCTGCGCTATCAGCATATAGTGGGCTGTAGGTCACTGTATGCTGACTTTGGGTCTCAGGAGATCCTTAGTAAATGTACCCTGTGACCCAAATGACGAAGACAAAGCTAAAAAGGGGGTTTGGCTTTAGTTCTCTTCTGAAAATGGTTTGTAGCAACATTTTAAAATGTAGTTTCTTCTTAAATGAATACATAGCTGTTTGTTAATGTGAGAACGTTGATACATATGAAGTATCGGACTCACAAGAGAACATTACATTTGCTGTCTCGCATCCGGTTGGGGATTTTTAAACAAAAGGGTTCATGTGAGTTTCTAAGTGGGTTGAAGGGGCCTGTGATAGATGCAGATGAATTCCAATGTTACAGTTGCTTGGAGATGTCTTGGGATTTACATCATATGTTTTTATCTTCCATGTCTCTGATTCCTGTTTTTTCCCATTCTGGGAAAACAACACTTAATTTCTTTCTAGGCCTTCTTCCGCTTGCCACGGTACTTGTGATGGGCTCCACTGGGGTCATAGAGGTTCTTATTCTTCATTTTGTTCTGCTGGCTGGATCAAAGGCTGTACATTTTTACAAATAATATATATGCCCTGATCATAAATACACTATCTATAAAACCACTACACATTCCCTTTAAGCCAGGGCTGGACAAAATCCCAGGAGCCAGGTAGCCAATATTCCTTAAAAATGACAGCTGGCACCTAACCGTTTGAGGTTTTCTCTAGTTCTTATCAATGAAGCTGGCTCTATTAAAAAAAAAAAAAAAATCCTGCTGGCTCCTGGATTGGACAAACTGACTC
Source organism: Nanorana parkeri (assembly GCF_000935625.1). NCBI lineage: Eukaryota > Metazoa > Chordata > Amphibia > Anura > Dicroglossidae > Nanorana > Nanorana parkeri. The sequence goes on along the minus strand of NW_017307405.1, from coordinate 47,662 downwards.
CTAAATTGCATATTACTTTGTCCACCCTGCTTTAAGGCAAGATTGGAACTTCTAACCTTAGCACAGTTCATTTGCTGGTTTCCATGTTGCCTGAATTACTTCAAACCAGGAGCCCCCATCAGCTAACGATTATTTTCAAAATCGATTAGTTAGCCGATTTTATTAAGTTCAATTAATCGGATAAAACGTAATATACATTTTAAAAAATGGCTCCAGTGATGGACTACTAGTTTGTATTGAGATTGCAGTACATCACAGGAGCAAGCTTGGAGCGGTGGAAGTGAAAAATAAAAAGTGTGGTGTGCAATATAGTGAAATGGAAAGTGTAAAATTATACAGAAATGAATGCTGAATGGCACTGGCTATACAACAAATCCCAGCAATAGTACATTATAGCTGGTGGTATTCTGCATTGCGCTGTATAATGTACTATTGCTGGGTTTTGTATTCCTCTATAGCTGGCGGTATTCTGCATTGCGCTGTATAATGTACTATTTCTGGGTTTTGTAGTCCTCTATACAACACAATGCAGAATACCACCAGCTATAGAGGACTACAAAACCCAGCAATAGTACATAATATTATTGTTTCTACTTTTTGGTATAAGCAGCTCTTATTATGGTTGTTACAATGCTGATAATTTAATTTTTTTTAGTCAATACACCGCAATCCATTCTTGACAAATCTCCTAACGTTGTGGGTGTACTAACTGGCTCTGAAATAGCTATTTGAGATGGGTGTACTCCCTGGTTCTCTGACATGGTTTGAGTTGGGGGATACTTGTTCACTTGCTGTACTGAACATACATACTGTATATGCTTTCTGGAAGGGGGATGGTGAAAGGTCACAGACACACAATGCAAAGCCAGTAACGGCACCTAGGTGATAGACGATTCAAGGCCGTTCTTGCAGAGAGTTGACCATCCAATCCTGGGTAACACGGTCTCGCCACCTAACCTTCAGGACCCGGGACTGGCACACTTATTGGCCCTTAGGCTGGGTCCACTCCTGGGTGTACGGAATATGCAGGTTTGCCGTGCGTTTCATGCAGCGATTTGCGGTAAAAGAAACGCGCGACAAGCGCGTGTTTCGGAGGGCTATCCGGCTATATCCTAATGGATACGTGCGGCAAATACGCCCCAAAGAAGCTCCTGTATTTCTTTGGGCGTAGGGTGTTTTTCAGCGCGTTCCTACGAGCTGTAAAACGCCCAGGTGGGAACCATGCCCATAGGCAATTATTGGTTTTCACATGTTGAGCGTTTTACAGGAACGCGCTGTGAACCAGGCCTTAGACATTTACTGACCCCCTTTTACTTCCAGCCATTTTATGCACCCTTTCGATACTCCCATCTACCCATGGGGGTCAATATTGATCACTTTGGTGATCCCTGCTTTGAGCAGTCCTCTAAAATACACAGTTATGCTGGCCACAAATTTTCCTGTCTAATGTTCTAGCCCCAGCTTTAGAAAAAGCTTTTCGCTGTATCTGTTGGTTACTGTCATTTTTACTCAGCATGTTACAAAGAGGTCAATAATTCACTATTTACTTTGTTCCAAATGGTAGCAGGATTTCCGTCCTGTTTTTTTGAGTGTATGTTCCCTTAACATTCTGCATTGATGAAAGATTGTTTAGACTAGCAGAGGAAAATGCCAGCAGAGCTTTTATTTCTGGGCAGGTTTTGCAGCTGCTGTTCAAGCGAAGCACTAAAGTAAATGGATTGATTGGATATATGTGGCCAGAGCCAGCTGTACAGCAGTCTGCTCTAATTCACTCTTCAAATAGTCCTGGATTATATGGTGCAGAGCTGATTTAACATGCTTTCATCATCTGCTATGTGGTATGTCTAGAACACTGGCATGCTTTGCTTGGATCTGCCTGCATACCGTAATAAAGTTGCTTCCCTTTGGTTGGGAAGGAGTTAAAACTGTGTAGCCCGCTTGTTATATAGTGCAGGATTTCCATATGAGTGCCTGCAAGAGTTTGGCTCCAGAAGGCAGGACTCCTATTAATAGACTTCCAGCAGCCTTGCGGGGCAGGTCTAGTTTCGAAATCTAGCTGACTTGACTGTGCACAGCCATTTCACCCCTGCTGGATGGGGGATGCTGGTTCTCTTCTTGGGCTTTACTTTCCGGAGCTAAAGTTTTTCCTTGGTTGATCGTTTTCACAGATATCTGTGGGCACACCGTGCTGGAGGCATGGCTGAAGATACAGGTACTGCATTTCATGTGGAAAAAGAATGTGCATGCCAGATGATTTTATAGTCTGAGGTGAAAAATTACAAGTGAAGGCTTCGGTGTTTGCAAGGCAACAGATACATGAATAAATGCATAACAAGTAATGTAGTCTATGCCTTCAAGGGACCCTTACTGCGATTGTCGTATGTACTTAAAAATGTTCTGTGTGTGTTTGTGTGTGTGTGTGTGTGTATATGTATAGATGGATGGATAGATAGATGCATATGCAGCATAACATATGGATAGGTTCTTTGGCTTCGGTCTACACGGACCCTGGAGCAGTGTTGGGTAAATCCCAAGAGTCATCTAGCCGATTCATCCTCAAATTTACAGCTGAGGCCTCTCGTTTTGGAGCACTTTCTTTTTTTCAGGAAGGACATGGTTCAAATGTGGCTACTGGCTCCTAGACTGGACCAATTTCCTTGTAAAGTGAAGCAAATTTTTCCTTTTCTTCCCCATAGTGTACTGTTATAACCTGGACTAATAACGCAGCAATCACTGAACCAGGGCAGGGGATTAAATCGGCAATACTACCTGTTCACCCTCATTGTCCGTTCAGTGGTGGACCGGTAATTGCAGAATACTGTTAGTATGTCTTCAAAAAAAAGTGTATTTTTTCTTCAAAATGTGGGCATGATGACATGATCCTATGTAGACACCTTAGTTAACACTGCTTATCTATTATATTATATTTTATTATATATTGTATATTTTAAATTGGGCAGTGGGGAAGCGGGGCAAGTGGATTTTTGTTGTTAGTGTGTATTTGTTTAAAATGTAAACATGCAGATTTAAACAAGCTGAATCTATCGGCTGCTTTGTTAGATCTGAGTACCTGTACCTGTACATGTAAAACAGCAGGTGTTAGGAAATGACTTGGCTTTAAAAGCCAACAGCTTTACTGCAGTCCAATGCTGAAGCCAGGTAACTGTTATGTGGATGCTTTGTACTGTCATAAAAAACAAAAGCTGATTGGTGCTAATTTTTTAGCCATTCTGCTAAAACCATCATTCACTGTGTATTGGGGAGTGCTTGGTGTGTGTTGGGAACATACTGTGAATGCTCCCTTTTATCTAATAATACCCATAATATATGTCTTAATAAATGTTTAGTTTTATGTTTGCATGTTTTTTTTATTTTTGCATGGGCACATATCTGTACTTGTTTGCACAGGATTTTGGCATGTTGCTCGGCTTAGGTGGGAGTGAACAGGGAAATAAAATTAGAATGATCTCTGCTGGTGTCACTTTTGCTGGCAGATTGCTTCTATCAAAATAGCATTAGTGAAAGGAGAAAGTTTTATAAACAGTCAGCAGAGTCCTCTGTACTGAAACAGCATGTGGATAATTCTAGGGGGGTAGAAGTTGATAATGGGAATGATTAGTCTACTGGTGTTGGACATGTACTTGTGGAATACCTGTGAGTGATTCCATTAGTGGTGCATGTTTTTTAGGACCATGTCTGAGGTTCAGCATCAGAATGGGCTGGAGAGAGTAAAGTAAATTTGGCCAGTTCAAAGTGAGCATAAAAAAAAATGCATAGATAAGTTACCTTCAGTCAAAAACATTGTCAAAATAGTAAATTCCGAAGTTTAGGCATCTGCTGTTATCTGTACATTGGTTTGTACCTGTACACGTCAAATTTCTCCTAGCCTTTTTCTGCCCTCTGAGCTGCACTGTTAGTGGAGTGGTAGGGGACAAAGCCTTGACCAGAAAAAGCCCTCAGTTGATGCATTAAAAACCTTTACATTTAAAAATTGTGAATGTGTACCTTTTTAAAATGGTCTTCTTAAAGCAAGTACTATAATCCAGCCTTATATTTTTTTTAAAGTGAATCCTAGAAGGTTGGGTCAGTGCGATGGCACAAGTTGGTATTGTGACAGTAGGAGGAGACTTGTTTTGTGGCACGACACAGGGAGGTACTATAGCGTCCATCAACCTGTGAATGGAGATATAGGCACCGAAGATTTCATGTCACTGGAGGATTCCATGTCTAGCAGACTTTTACCTGTGGTAGCACTGTAAGTGCCATTACCTCAGACATATTATTTTGGTGCCACCACTACAGCCCCTTGGAACAGTTACTTATGCATCAAGATTGATGGCTGCAGTGCAAAAATATGAAAGGTAATGCATTTATTAGGGATACAATGTGCTATGGATGCAGAAAAAGAATTTGACTTGATAGAACATAGGTTGTTGGTTTTTTTTTGGGGGGGGGGGTGGGGGTGTTACCAGGAAGAATAGTGTATTATAATTAGCGTTTGCAAGTTACTATTTTTTCTGAATTATTTTAATTTCTTTGGATAGTTTTAGCAGTTCTCAGGCATGTAGCACTCGGTGTCCTTGACTGGGAATGCCTACAGTGCTGTTGGCTGCAGTTGTCGATGATGAGAAGACTGCATTGTTTTCAGGATACACATTGTCTTCATTATGTTGAGAGTAGAGCATAGTTGTGGGTTTTGTCTCTCTGGGAGCTGTCCTTACAAAATAGATTAATATTGACTTCATGAGTTTTCTAATGAAGAAACAAGAAAAATTGTTTCTGCTAATTCAACTGATGATGATAGTAGATGGTAAGTAACTAGTAGGATACCTTTTTTGTTTTATAATTCGGCTCTAAAATTGTCTGCTTTTTGCTGTATGTGAAAGGGGCCAGCTACAAGTTTACAATAAATTACGGTATATCTATAGCCAAAATCGGTCTACCTTTTGAATAGAGAAGGTAAGACCCATTGGGGAGATTCACCCTCTCTGTCCTGGTGACCAATATCACAGATCGTGATGGGAAATCCAAAATGTTACACTTTTCATCTGAACAGGAGTAAAGGGTTATTTTCAAATAGGGACATCTTGTCTAATGTGTGTTTTCCCATTTTGGGGAGATTTCCTCTTTTTATTTTTGTTGTGTTTCCCCAATGAGACCCAAATCGCAAAAAAACAAGGCTTTAACCATGTCACTTTCTCTATCCTAAACCTAAAAAAATAGACGTTTTAGCTTGATTTACACTTTAAGAAACTGCCAGAAATACTCCCCCCGCTGGATGAATCTATAATTTCTGAAAGGCTCATAGAAAACATGGAATAAGCGTTTTCCCGCCCAGCCAATAGTTACAAAAAAAATAATTGTACATCTAAGGACACATCTCTTCAACTATCCCTTTGCTGACAATACTGGAGGGTTGGAGTCATGGTGTGATCGTCAGGAATGGAATTTCCCAGACCATCGCTATTCTTCTCGAGATTAGCCAGGTTTCCCTTAAAGGGTGCTTCTAAAACACATTAGCTCTATTAATACATCCAGGGATAGCAAGCAATGTCACAAATAATGATTACCTCTGCCCTTTCTTTACCTGTGATCTGAGAGCCATGACCACAGGCCATTGTAAAAATTTATCTGTTTACATTAAGCCTATCTACAGCTTGTACTCTAAATGCTGCGAATGGATTTAGAAAAAGATACATACCTTGGGGAGATCACTGTTGCTTTCTACCAGATGGTTATTTTAAATCTTCTCTCCTAAAGCCCAGAAATTTCCTATTTAATACCTCCATTTTACTTTTTGTTATAAAAAAAAAGCTTTTATTTAAAATCTTCCATTCTTTTCAGAAGCAAAGCACGGTGGCAACAATGGAAAGAAAGCAGGCCTGTCCGGTAGCTCAGTCTTTACCTGGTTTATGGTGATCGCCCTCCTGGGAGTATGGACATCAGTAGCTGTGGTGTGGTTCGACCTGGTGGACTATGAAGATGTGCTAGGTAAGAGGATCTATAGAACTGTTTTTTTTTTACACTTGCTATATTAGAGGCAGTAGCCCTTCTGGGAATTTTTGTTTTTTTCTTAGACTGAGGAGGGAAGGTACGCGATTCCAGTAGCCTGGGCGATTCTAAATGTAAGGAGCCAGCTCCAATGTAAGCGATCTGGCTCATCTGGCAGGGGGGATTTGCCTAGCCTAAACATGCAAACTTCAATGTGAAAATGTTGTTTTAATTTACCAAAAGTGACATCTAATTCTTCATAAATTTTCTTCTTCATATTTTAATCCTTTATGTAATAGACAGCACTTCAGAGCTTAACAGTGTGGAGAAATCTGAAGACAGTGACCCTTATAGAGAGATGGCACACCAGGTTATTCTTTGACTTGGTCGATTTTTTAGCAGATCCTGGTTGTTGGTTTCCACTATAATGTGCAATTCAGTTTTTAACTTTCTACTATTATCACTTTTAGGCTCGGGCACATCTCTCTTTTTTTCTTTTTTCTCTCAAATCTATCTTTTTTGTGCGGAAAGGACCAAGTTGAGTGGCACGTTCTGTGTAGATATACAATTCCTTTTATACAGTACATCCATGGCAATTACAAGACTTTGATATGGTTACATTGATTCCAGTGATGGAACTGTGGTTAAATTGTATACATCTACTTTCAACTGGCGATTCTCTTTCAGGAAAGCAAAAAAATTTACTTCTGTTCATATGTTGACAGTAAGGGGGTCCCAGTAATTAACCAAATGCAGCTGACCTATTTCAGGGCCTCTGTGGCAAGCTGTCCCTTACCCCACTTATAGTTGAGCAGGTCTTTGTCCAGCAGCCCTGTTGGTGATTTTATGTTACTATAGGGATCTAAGGACAACCTTAAACAATACATTTGGCACACAAGTGGAAAAGTTTCCCCACTGTCTTACTGAAAATGGGAAATAAATGTGCTACTCTAGATAAGTGGACACATTTCTGTAGGTCAGATCTCTATTTAATGGCACATTTGCCAATAGTCTGTATGTACTTTCAGAAAGAAAGACTCTCTTACATATACTTTACTTTCATTCTCTGTTTCAACATTCTAAATTGTTTTGACCATTACAAATGGTTCTAAATCGGTGCTATACTGTATATATTCCTCAAATTCCTGTCTGTTTATGCTGAGTTTGTGTGATGCCTACTTGCACATCCAGATCCAACCACATTCCCAATGTTTTCTGAGACTGACCTTTTTGTTTTTGCCACACCCACCTTATTCTGTATTTATATTTGATGTAGCAGCCTTCGCCCACCTTATCACTATTTATTTGCTACTTTTTCGGGTCTAGATTGTACCAATGACGTTCTTATAAATCAACTTGGTTGAATACTGAGCCTCTCAAAGTCAAATCTAGTACTGATACTTGCACAGCACATTCTCCTTTTGGCTTACCTCATTGATTATAGTTCACAGCTTTAAAAAAAAATAAAAAATGCAGAAGCTTTCGTCTGTGGATATTCCCAAAGCCATGACATGAATGGGACCGGTGTAGCTTTTTTTCTGCAGATCCATGGATGTAATTGCACACCTAGATCTTTCTGAACTTCCGTGTAGTCAAAGTAGGGTTACAGAGTCTTCACTGAATCTTTCCATTTACTTCCCTCTTCAGTCAATACAGATCTTAAATAGTCGCCGTTGACCGCATTATCAAAGGTCATCCATTTTCTTACATGTTAGCACAAACACAAGCTCATCTAGGGCATCTACTGGTACAAGGTTATACAACACCAAATAGCTCTGATTCCACCAATCATCATGAATTGACAACAGTAAAATAAACTGTTACATAGTTACATAGTGCATTGGCACTGCTTTTGTTAGTGATCTCCAGATTCAAGTTTATTTTCTTATGCTCTGAGGTTTGGCTTTCCATATTTTAAGTCCGAATCTAACCACTCTTTTGATATTCCCCACTTTTGATGACAGCCTAATGATCACAGCTAGACTTCTTGCTATTTTTAGAAATCACCATCACTTCCTCCTTATCCAAGTAATAGTGAAAAAAGACCTCTGTGTGCAATCAATGGCAAATGCTTTGTTTTCTGGCCCCCCAAAAAAGAGCTATAGCTTATAGGAGTTCTATAGCTCAAGGGATCAATTTTTCGACAAGGCCTTTCTGGCAGGTCAATCTTGCATTTTTTGTCTAGAGACTTGAATAGAGCTATGGAGGGTTAAACTACCTGCGGAACTCTTAAATCCTCCTTTTTTTTTTTTTATAGCGTTGGGAAGGCTTAAAGGGTAATTCCACTTTCCCTGATGAATTTGGGGAAAATTTAAATTATCCCCACCTATCTTCTTCGCAAGAAGCGCTTCAGATGACCACACTGGGCAATGAGTGCTCACCATTTGCAAACTTAATTTGAAATACTTAGTGCAGGGCTGCAGCAGGGAAGGGAAGGTGTGCTTCTTTCCTGGGAAAGTGGAATTAAACATTTGTAACTTATTTTAGATTTTAATTTTTGTTGGCGATCTATTTGGGAGATTTCTGTTCCTGTGATGGCAATACAAGAAATCGGGGTGTGGTAGTCCTAAAGACTGGCACATAGAACAATAAAAACATTGTCAGAGGTTCTAACCCTTCTCAATTAAAAATGTGTGTGTATTTTTGTTCAAGTCCCCTTTTAGAGAGACTTCCTATCACTACTTGTATGGCCAGGAAGTGAGGGGAAAATCTCCATATTCGGGCCACTGCAGCAATAAAAACCTGTCGGAGGTTCTAAGCTTCCCCCACCCTATCCAAAACACACACAAAAAAAAGTTGGCTGCAGTTGGGTGTTAAGTATCATGAATATACCAGTGGCAAATTCTCCTTTTAGGCCTCATTCACGCAAGAGCAAAAGTGTATATTGCGTATATATACGCGCACTATATGCAATCATAGAATGCATCATTCATAATAGAAATGTTAATGAACTGTACATGCATATACACGCACAAACACGGGTATGCACGTAAAATATGCAGAAATATGCTGCCCGGACACATCTTGGTTCCATTCTGTTTTTGCGCTTTTTTACGCTTCGCATATATACGGCTCCATACACAGCTGTGTATGGAGCCATTTATTTGCATATGGTACAATACACGTGGCAGTGTGAATGAGGCCTTATAATAGCTTTTGTTTGCACTCCATTCCAAAAGCATATAATGATTTGTGCTACTATCCCAGGTGGATTTTCATTATGCTGGATCAATCAGAGGCTTGCAGAATGCTAATTTAGCTTCCTGTTGGCCATTATACTTTTGGTTAACCTTTGGGTTTATAAGAATGTCCTGGTGCTGGAATCCTGAGTGATGTAAGAATGCAATATGTGATACAGAAGATCTAAAATATGACTTTTGGGTACAGCAGCCCTTTTGCTTTCACTGTAATGACCATTTTTGTAAGTAATTTACGTTTGCAGTCTGGGCTGAAATGACGGTATCTAAATGTTACTATATATATATATATATATATATATATTTATTTATTTATTTTATCACACATGCAGCCAAGGCAATGGATTTCCATTATAACTTGTCAGAGGTTCTTCAAGGTAGGATTTCATCGTAAAACCACTAAAATATCTTCCTCTTCCCATCTCCTTGTGTTTTTACTACTATTTCCTGTGGACATGCTTTTACTTCCTTTCATATTGTTCCCTCACCAAATAAATCCATTCTCATTTTTCATCTAACAAACCTGGGGTTTGGGTATAAATATTTTTTCTTTTTGTTCTAATATCACAAACTGTTCAAAAACTTTGTTGCACTTTTTTTTTTTTTTCGGTCCTTCTATTCTACCTTTCGTACATTTGGGAAGAGTTTATTTGGTGTTTATCCATTCATACTTGAGCAATTCTGCTATTTGTATTATTTGTGTTTTTAATATCATGCAGTGACACATTGATTTACAGCAAATTAAGCATTTTCTGATAGGTGTTATTGCAGTATTTGTTTTTTTTCAGTGAGGTTTGACAAATTGATAATAAATCCTGACTCGTTGCTGCATAAAGTGGACCTCAACTCAAAACTGAAGATTTGCTATGTTAAAAGGAATATCTAGAACCCCTTATTGTGTCTAAGCGACACCCTGGAAGAAAAATTAAGACAAATTTAATTTACTTTCAAATTTAAAAAAATAGGATTTAATGCATATAATTACTGTTACAAATGATTAAAAACAGGATCCCTGTCAAGCAATCCAAACAAAAGTAGTGGATTATTTATACAACGATGCCTGTTAGCACATCACTATCTAGATTACTTTTTGTATTCGACAAGACAGCTCTGTAAAAATACACGTGCAGCCTTCCTCTCCCATTCTGGGACAGCTATTTGAACTGGTCAGGTAATAAGCTTAGAATGCCTTCTGCAAATCTACACGTATGGACACACTTTTAAGGGATCACGTTAGTACTATTTTTGAGTAGAAATGAGATTTACAAAAGCGATTTGAGTTATACATATAAAGTAGGGATGCACCGATAACGGTTTTATATATAAAAACATTTTTTTTCAGTACTTACCGATACCAGAAGTCCCATTTAAGGAAGCCGGGCAGCGGGTAAAGACTCGCCAACCAGCTTCCTAATTAGCCAGCTCCATGCTCCCTCGTCACCAGGTAACGAGAAAGCATGGAGCCGGCTTTCTGGCCAATCAGGAAGCCGGGCGGCGAGTCATTACATGCCGGCTCCTTGCTCCCCGTCACCAAGTGTAAAATATCTTGAACTTTACTTTTCATTAGAAACTGTTGTTTGACGCCTTTTTATTTTAGGGATGCACCAATACTAGTATCTGTATCAGTGCCGATACCGAGTATTTGGGTGAGTTACCAGGGAGCATGAAGCTTACTTCCCTACCAATCAAGAAGCCGAGCGGCTGGTAATGACTTGGAAGTTCCAAATACTCGGTACCGGTGCATCCCTAAAATAAAGGCGTTAAACTACAGTTTCTAATGAAAAGTAAAGTTAAAATATTTTTCGTTGCTGGATACTAAATAAAAGCAGTTTTACAACCTGTAATTGAGATTGTACTTTGATTTTTTTCCACGGGCATAACAGCCTAGTATTTCTTGGGTGTATAATTTTTTTTTAAATTCATACTATGATGGTGAATAGTGTCTACTACTGCTTCTCATCAGTCAAGGGTGCCACTAGTTATTGCTTTTACATTTTTGGAACTGGTATATATTGGTAAGTTCACTTTGGGTAGATGTAGTCTAGTTTAAATAACCCACCAGCTTTATTTGTGTCGGTGATCTTTAAGTAGGTCCTATAAAATGCTGGCAATTATGGCAGCTAAAATTTACCTTGAAAAGAGAGGAAGAAAAAAAGCCTAATTTAGTACATGCACGTTGATTCTGCCAGAAATCCAGTGAACCTTTTACTTCATGTGTAAAATAGCGGGCTACTGCTCTCACTGCAACCAGGAATGATCCCGACACCCTGCTGCCTGATAGCTGGCTCTGCCTCTTTAGAGCCAGAGCCAGTTGTGCCCACCTACTCCTGTCTGTCCCCTCAATGAGTGCTGGAGGAAGAGAGAGAGGGGAAGGGGGGGAATCCTTGTGGGGAGCAGTCACTGACATTCACCACTCTGCAGGGAGAAGCCTTGAGCTTAGCGATCAGCGGTTTGTGATCGCTCAGTTCTCAAGCTATAGAGCTGCAGTGTCACAGGCCGGCTCAAATTATTGTGAAGAATACATTTTAATCTCACAATACTTCTCCTTTTAAGACGTTGCTGCCTCTGCTTCACTAAAATCCCAAGCAGTGCTGCCAGCCCTGCCCAGCTGGACTATAGAACTCATCCTTCTAATCGACTCTCCATAACTTAAAGGTTAGTCCAGCAGGGGAGAACTCTCATCAGGGCTAAAAGTTAGGAGCTGACATGATTTCTGGCAGGATCAATAAGTATTTTTCTCTACTTGCAGTGTTTTCGAAGGAACAAAACATCTGTCAAAAACGGTTTAAAAAAATTGTACTAAAATGATCAAATACACTAGTTGTTTTTTTTTAATACTAATTGGTTTGTCTCCACTAGGAAAACTTGACGCTTACGATACTGACGGGGATGGAGATTTCGACATTGATGACGCCAAGGTTTTACTGGGCAAGTCGAATTTTCTTTTATTTCCTTTTGTGCAGATCGATTTGCAAAGACATAATCCTGCAAATAATTACTGTCTAGATCAACAAGTACAATGTTTGCTCATGTCACTAAACTAAAATCTCGTCTTTTTTTAAAAGCAATTTTAAACAAAAAGGTCTTCCTGACCTTGACTGGAAATTCCTAGTTTTACTGCAGTGTATGTTTTTATTGCAAAATGAATTTGCCCCAGAACGCATGTTAAATCCCTGTTTTAAAGTGCATGAGTATGCTTGTTGTTGTAAGCATGGACTAGAAGTGTCTTTTCTCAAAGCAGGCTTTTGTTTGTTTTACCTATTTATAATCTGTCACAAAAATGAGTTACTTTCATTGGTTCCTTTTTTTCTTTTTTCTTTTTTTATTATTAAAAAAGAAAATGTGCATCTTTGTGCTTTTTGAATGTGGACATGCATTCATACATGCATGATCATGTCATCATTTCAATCAGTAACTTCACCTGTCTGTGGTCATCCCCAGTCAAAAAAACATACAAAGAAATGCGACCGTGGCATTTCTTTAAGCAGTCATTGGGGAATCTGGCCCCTCTTTTCAGTTCCCCAGAATCCTGCTGAGATTATATGTGCATTTTAGGTATGTTATTTCACCTACCTTGGGAAGACATCCAAAAGCCCTGGACCCACTGTTGGGCACAGCAATCTTGGATGTGATGTCGGCAACCCCAGCAGACTGCCAGAGGAGGAGGGATGGGGAATAAAGCATCACTTTAGACAGTGACAGTGATCCCATCCCGAGACAGTTATTTAAAGTTTGTGTGGTGAAGGTAGTGGCTGAGAAGTTGGGTCAGCACAGACAGTAATTTGAAACTCCCAAAAGAGGGGAGGGCTATGATGTGAAGGGAGGGCAGCTGACATTTTCTAGAGTGCCAGTTAGTTCAAAGGCAAATTGCAAGTCGATAAAATTTGTTTATGCAAAAGAAAAACTTTAAAATCTTTTAAATATTATATGCTTTTACTTGCACATTTTAGGTTTGTTTTCTTTAGATTTACACAATGCTAAAAACATAACTGTGAACCATGCTGCTGTACCCCCTTACACAACTATGACACTTCCTATGTACTGCAGTTTCTATGTGTTCTGTCTTGAGACCACAGATGGGGGAGACGGCTACATCTTTCTTAATATGTAGATGGAAGGAATGGGTTAACATGCATGTAAACCCGAACAATGAACTTCTTATTTGCTTTCTTTTGGTCTGTAAGTGTACCAATGGAAGCCTTTGGTTATATCTGTTCAGTAAGTGCAAAAAATACCTGTTGATTCTGTCAGAAATGCAGTGCTCTACCATATCCATTGCACTCTGCTGTGTTATCTCAAGTAAAGTTATTAGCCCTGCCCGGGTTATGTCTGGGAACTACAGAACATACCTGTAGTCCTGTCCTGTCCTAGGATTATAACACTTCTCCTTTCAACATGCAGTACAAAAAGTTTGTATTGTCACCCTTGGACAGAAAGTGTCTTACTGGCAGGATCACCAGGTATATATATATATATATATATATTTTTGTTCTTGGGTTTAGATATACATTATTTATTCCTGGCATTAGTTTTAAGTTGTTGTGTTTTTAAGTTTGAAGGAGGTCTATGGACTAAGTCAGATTATTATTGTTGCTGTTTTTGTCCGGCCTTTATTTGGAATTGTCATTCAGTATCCTGTGTGCGAAGTTCATTCTTGATGGTTACATGTGGATGTTTTAGACCTCATGATCAAAAGTGGAGTTTTTTTATTTTTTTGGGTTACATTAGTTGGTGGGTCAGGGTACCCTATCTTTTGAATTTCATCAATTTTGAACTGAGGTACAGAATGTGAAACTTTTTTATTGGTACCACATCAGATGTAGTTATTTTAAAATTTATATGGCATTTAGCACTTCACGTCCACAAATCTGTCATAAGAAAACCTCTAAGGACTTGTATACTTATCCTTCTACCACTGACCAGCTATATACAGGTTATTAACATTCTGTACATCTTTATTTTGTTCATATCTACATTACTGCATAGGGTACAAGAAGGGAGATAATGTCAATGAAGTAGCTGCTTACTAGTCAGTGAAATGAGGACAGTGCTACGAATTTTACAGGTAACCTGTTGCCTGCTTAATCTGGAAAACTTTAGAGTCCATGTAATATTGTCGTCCAAAGGTGCCATAAATCAAACCCAAGAGTCCTCACAGCAATAGGTGCAAGGGTATCTAACTGAAGGTTACCCCCTAAATGTAATTCCACTGTAAATATGAATATATATCTATGGTCTTATTCTGCAGAATATCAGAAACTAATAATCAAAGTGACTGTTAATATGTGGCTGTAATTGCTCACTATACCTGTTCTGAGATATTGTATTTTTTCTTCATGGACTGTTCCAGACAGCAAACGTTCATCCACAATGGCTTTAAGCTGATGATCCAGCAAGGCAACAGATAGTCACCACTCTTAGTGAGGCCCTGGTTTAACCCTTTTACTGCCACCGATGTAAGGCATACAGCAGAACAAAAACATTATTGAAAATACTGTTTTGGTAAAAACAAGGACCTGGAACTGAAATGGTCAAGGCACACAGCTGGGGCACAGGCATCTGATCCCCTTTCAGAAAACCTATCTTGGAAATTAGGCCTTTGCATGAATGAAATACAGTTCTAGAAGTTATAATTTCTTCTATAGAGACCAGTATGTGTACATGGTTCTAGAAACGTAAAAGTGAATTTCTAAAAGAGTACTAATTTCTAGGCTGTGAGAAGTCTCCACTCATACAGAATGGCTGTGCTGGGTGTAATTTATCACACATACTGAATCAGTAATTAAAATGTTGGCATGTCCCAACTGTATGACCTTTTGTGAGATGGCCTTGGCAACTGTCTGGCCAGAAGGTCATACTAGAGCAGTGGTGGCGAACCTTGGCACTCCAGCTCTTTTGGAACTGCAAGGCTCTGACAGCCACAGACATAACTCCCAGAGGCAGATGCATGTTGGGATTTGTAGTTTTGGCACAGCTGGAGTGCCAAGGTTCGCCACCACTGTACTAGAGAGACCTGGTGGGCTCAGCAGGTATTGTAGTTTTACTCTGCTATTCCAACCAATATGGTGCTACCCAGCTGCCAAAATGATCATTTAAAATATAGCTGGCACGCGAACAGTATATGTGCTGCTATCACTGACCTACTGAAAGTGCCTGTAATACGTTGTTACTGACGCAAAGCAAATATTGGAGCTATTGCAGTCAGAACGCCTCAAAATTAGGTTGGAAACCAGTTAGCACTCTTACCTTGCCATTTTTGGTGCAGGATTTGAACTACACAAGGAAATCTATATGGAGTATGTATGCATCTTCTCCCTGTGTTTTAGGTTATTTGCTCCCACTGTTCAAAAAATACTATTAAAGGAGAACTATGAGGTGAGTGCTTTTTACTCATCTTCATAGTTCTAGCCGACCTGTGACAATGAGACTGTCACAGGTCGGCTCAGTAGATCGGGAAGTGAGCGAATGCATACCGGTGTTCGCTCACCTCTCGATCCTGTCACGGCTCTCTGCGGTGACGGTGAAAGGGGAGGGGCTGGATTCCCCCCTCCCAGCTTCGATCCACCAGCGCTGACTGGCGGAACGGACGGGGGAGGTGGCGGGTGCAGCTGGCTCTGCCTCTAGATAGGCAGAGCCAGCTGTCACGCAGCTGGGCGGATCCAGACATAATTGTCGGGGATCTGCTTCAGCTGCGGCGTCTCAGTATATAGGGAGCTGTAGCTCGCAGTATACTGAGCTTTGGGTGGCGGGGGGACGCTAGTTTGTCCTCCCGTTACCCTAAGGAGAACTATGGGGAAGAACCTTAACCCCATAGTTCTCCTTTTAACTTCCTCCTAAAATTGTCATTGTGTGTATTTTTCAGTTAGTTTGTGAGCTGTTTCATGAGCAGGGGCTGATGAGACTAATAATTTCAGGTGAATATCGGCAATAGCCGTATAGATCCTCCTCTCAGGTTTTGTTTAATTGATTCTGAATCCATAAATGTATTAAAGCCTACGTGTAATTCTTTTTTTTTTATGGTGGCAAGTAGAAAGAACAATGCTCGTCTCTTTGGCTGTCTGTTTAGCAGTATAGTTTGCTGGCACTCTGTATACTAAATTAGAAAGTCAAATAACAGGTGCCTAGTGCAGGTATTAAGAAGGATCTGCTCTGTGCCCTGCTATTTACTTAAACAATGTCAGGCGCCCATTTGTCATCTCTACCACATTTTCAGTTTCCATTGTGCAAATCTGTAAAGGAATACTATTTACTTTAGGCGTTTAACCT
The DNA here is from genome assembly GCF_000935625.1 of Nanorana parkeri. NCBI lineage: Eukaryota > Metazoa > Chordata > Amphibia > Anura > Dicroglossidae > Nanorana > Nanorana parkeri. Next base: position 31,208 of record NW_017307405.1, on the reverse strand, counting down.
ATGAACATACTTGGGTATGACCGAGACAATAGAAGGCAGTATTAACAAGTGTCACATAGAATGAGTCATTCTTATACGGCTTTGCTAAAGCTTAAAAAAAATGAGCGTGGTTAATATAAAGTCAGTGCAATATGTGAGAATTTGTACTTTTATGCAAACATAGCTCACCTACTTACTTACTGCATTTGCTACTCAATAAGATTTCAAACTAGGGATTGCATTTATATGTTCCAGATATGTTACTCAATGCTGTACTCTCTCCTGCCTGAGCCTATTGCTAAAGCTCCCAAAGCCTTACTTCATAGAAGTCATGGTTCCAATACTCCGCAATAATGATAGCTGTGTAGATTGTAATGGCTCCTGGAGGTTCTGTATTCCTTGTTGGCTTAGGGGCATAAGAGAATGGTTTACTTTGTTTCATCTGGAAACTTTAAAGTATAACTACTTTTAGCACAGTTTTCCCTAAATGCCAGTACACCTTCCCACAGCAAGTCCTTTGCTTAACTGTCCACCTTCCACAGATATTAACTGTGGAGAGGTGGACTGCCTTTCACAGAGAGCCTCTCAGCCAGTTCATTCCGTTGGGAAGACTGTTGAAGCTGACAATTGCCAGGTTTTCCATAGGAAGATATGAAAAATCGTATGTGTATGCTAGAAACTGCTGGGACACTTTTTGTGAAGAGGCAATGAGGCACCCATTGGCCCCATGGAGAAGATATCCAGGCATCTTGGTCCGGTAAGCTTAGAACATGTTGGGGGTGGAAGGGCCTGCCTTTTAAAGGAGAACTATGGGGTTAAGGCTTTTCCCCATAGTTCTCAGGGTAACAGGAGGACACAAACTAGCATACTCCCGTCACCCTAAGCTCAGTATACCGCGAGCTACAGCTGGTATACACCCAGCTGCATGAGTGACAGCTTGCTCTGCCTATCTAGAGGCAGAGCCAGCTGGTACCCTCCCCCGTCCATTCCGCTAGTCAGCGCTGGAGGATCGGAGCAGGGATGGGGGAATCCAGCCCCTCCCCTGTCACGGCAGAGAGCCGTGACAGGATCGAGAGGTGAGCGAATGTCGGTATGTGTTCGCTCACCTCCCGATCTACTGAGCCGACCTGTGACAGTCTCATTGTCACAGGTCGGCTAGATCTATGAGGCGAGTGAAAAGCACTCACCTCATAGTTCTCCTTTTTACAGGTAACTGTACTAAAAATACAGTTATCATTTTCTGTAATAAACCCCTTTATTTTTTTGTGAATAAATGAATACTTTTTGTTCCTTGGAAAGTATATGTTAAAATCTACTGATAACAGCTCTTTTTAGGTTGCTTTAATATGGTGAGACAATCTGTTTAGGAAATGCTCGGACACTTCTGGTAGTGTCAGTTTGCCTAATTTTTCCCGCCTATTATTGATAGGCTGCTTCACTGGCCAGTAGCACTGCATAAGAGAGAATGGGGCAGGCAAGCTTCAACACTACCCCAGGAAGTATTGCAGCTAAGCACTATTAGAATGGTCCGGGATTCGGTTGGCTGCGTGTAGGTACTTTTGTAATTCTTTACATTTTTATTTGTATAGTTAGGCGGTAGCTGTCCTAAATACCTCCTATACTGCTTAGGCTACACACTGCAATGTTTAAAGTTGTCCTTATAGATGTCTATGGGGAGTGCAGGGAATGAAAAAATGGTTGGCAGCATAGTGCGGTACGTTTTTAAAAGACTATCTCGTTAAAGACAGCAGCCCTTTATGCTTCCCGCCCTGAACAAGAATGAATCTTCCTGGCAAATTGCTTTGCCCTTTGTATAACAGAACAGGGTTAACTTAGAGTATTCCCACAGGACTGTAACACTGCAACTGCTGTAATAGGGTTACTTATGTCATTGTCCCTACAAGTTGCTCATTAGAATAAATGACCATTTTACTGCTTTTAGATGTTAAACATCCATCACAAGTTTTATTCTGCATTCCTCAACTAAATTTGAGTTGTAGGGCTGCACCAAATTTCTGTTGTCCACACGGTTATCGAATGCATTGTGTTTTGGTAACCTTTATCGAAGCTCTAGATATGCGTGTAGATTAGGTCCTTTAAATAAAATAGCTGAGTCACCAATTATGCATGTATGGAATGTCCACTTCCTTAGGACCTGTGTTTTGCATGTTGCTTTCTTATCTGCATGGATGTGGATGAGTAACTCACCTGCTTGCTTCCTTTTGTATTTCAGCATGCTGTATTTCAAAGGTGGTTTGTTTCCATCTAGATTTCATCCTTCTTTATTTTGCCTTCCAAAGTTTCAGCGTCTTCATATATATACATAACTGGTTGCAGTATGTTACCGTTCCCTGCTCCGCATGCCTTTGTCTACCTAACTACTCCTTTTTTCTTTTCTCTCTCTCTCCTTTTTTTCTTCCTTTACATATAGGCCTGACCAAAGATGGCAGTAGTGTGAATATTGATTCTTTAGAGGAAGTCCTTAATATTTTAGCGGAGGAAAGCTCTGATTGGTTTTACGGCTTCCTCTCTTTTCTCTATGATGTAATAACTCCTTTTGAAATGGTAGAAGAAGAGGAGGGTGATTCTGCAGACGATGTTGATGGTACTTCACAGAACGAAGGGGTTCAGGGAAAAAAGACCTGTGTCATTGTGGATTTGCAGAACCAATAATATCTGTTCGGAGACCGGCTTTAAACTTTCTGTGGGTTTTATTTTTCCCTTTTAAGTAAAGCCACAGGCTGTGGGATCTCCTTGTTCAGTGGACAGTCTGGAGTGATGGAGCCATATGCTGTTCATATAGCTGAAACTGATATTTGGCAGATAGATCAAGTATGCAATGGAATGACTGTGCAAGTTGGCCTAAAGCTACATTAAGAATTCTGCAATTCAGGCCTTCTGTGTTTTTCAATAATTATTCTTTACACTTTTGTTTTTTGGAGAGGCAAATCCAATGTGGTACCCATTTCCTATCGTTATTCTGGAACGTTTAGGTTTGTAGTTCAGAGCTCTCTGACAGTGCTGTACCATCTGTCCAAACATATCGGCAGACAAATGAATGCAGAAGTCTATATAGGCATTTCAGTAACTTGTATAGGAAATCTAAAAAAAAAAATTTAGTTGTTCAGCTATTATTTTTTTCTGTCTGTTGGTTTGTCAGCTTCTGTGATTTATCTAACCCCCGGGGTAGTGGCTGATTTATGTAATGTGCAAGTTGTATTTTTCCATCTGGTGCTTAGATGTACTCATGGACCCTGCTCAGTGTCCTTTTTTTTTTTTTCTGTTTTTTGTGTATCACCCCATCATTTTTAACTGTGAGCAACAACATCAGTTGTCTAAAATATCAACACACTGTACACAAGTGGACAAAATGCATACATTGTCAAATGTCTGCATCTATTAGCTATCTAATAGATAAGTCTATTGGACTGCTCATAAGTAGCTATAGACAAAGCCGGGTGCTAGCTATTGTAGTCATTCTCTAGGCTGGATTTGATGACTAGGAAGTGAAGAAGCAAATCATGATAGGTAAAAGTTTGTTATGAGACCTTTTGATTTATGCTCTGGCACAATGCTGCATTTTAAAGCACATGTAAAGAGCAACTTGAGCTCTGCAACCTTGTTAACCTATAAGCCCCACTGCTAAGGTACAGCTAGGCCTGGAACCTGGTTTGGTTGCACACAGTTGTATGTTTGGCATTAATATGTCACTTGCTTTAAGCATTCCAATTTCATAAGTTTTCTCCTTATAATGCTGCATTGGCAAAGGATGTACAAGAGATCTAGTATTGGGTTTTTCTCTTGCCAACCCTTATGAGTCATTGACCAAATACATTGTTGATGCCTATAACTTCCTGACTGCCGTCAGAAAAGAAAGTGGTGCTTTCTTCTTCCGAACAGTGACTATTTATGGAACACAGTCCTAATTTTGCACTCGCTTGGCTGTAGCAAACGTATGGCATGGATCTCCAGTCATAACTTGCTTGGCTATAAAATTGGGTATGTTTTAACAATGGGTTGGTAAATGTTGTGATTTCTCTAAACTGTATTTAATAAAGAGTATTATTTATAAGTTTTGTTTAATTATTGAGTAATTAAAACATAACAATTGACATATTTGTTTTTCATTTAAATAAAACAAACATTCTCAGTATGCTGTGAGTAGATTTGTTTTAATGTCTTGCTGTATGGCGCATACACATTGGCTATGTCTTGTCAACGTCTTCAAGAAAAATACAGCGAGTCCAGTTGCCTTGACTTATTTTTTTACAGATATATCTTGTCAAGCAGGTATATTGTAAGGATAGTAGAGAAGGCATCTTTTCAGCTCACTGCTTATGTTATTGTGTTATTGTGCATGTGCATCCACTATAAAGGCTTAATGGGAAACCGTGCTTTGCCCATGATTGGAAAAGCCATAGGTTTACGTTAATAGTGCCCCCCGCAACTGCTACTACGTACCTTCTTTCTCTGTATCGCTGCTCTGTTTTCCTGGAACTGAAGAACCTGGAAATTCTGGCTATAGGAAAGCATGTGACTTTGACCTCTTCCTCAGGGACCCAGCACTGCCACATGACTTGCAGCTAAACAGAGCACCCTGTGATCTACAGTTAAGCTATACTGCCTGGTCTAAGACCTGACCCTGCCTGGAATCATACAATAAAGGAGCAGCAGCACATTCATGAGATCATCACATTGCTCTTTTCTCCTGTCAAGAACCAATCCCTGTTAGATGGACAACAATTTTTTTTTAGCCAAGTCTTTTGCTGCAGCTTAACTGCTTTGCTTTGACAAAAAATCGGTGATAAAATGCTGCTGGGAAAAACTTGAAAGGTAGCTAAGAGCTATACATACCGGTAGCTATTTAATCCATTGTTATGGTATGTTGTAGTACTGTACACAGTTGTTCAGTTGATGATAATCCAAATACTTTTGGGTTTCCCAGTGCTAAAATAGTAATTATATTGTAAAGAAAGAGACGTTTGTGCATATGCTATCCTATACACAGGTGCAGCTCTGCTTGCAGGTAATCCATCCAGTTATGCCATCTGCTGATAGATTGCAGGTGACATAATGATTGGGTAATTTGTGGTTGAGGCTTGTTCTCCGTAGTTCTGTTTTTCGTAGTTCTCAGTTTTATTATAAGCTAGCAAATGAAATAAATGTCTTAATTTTTATATAAAATGGTTGATGAGCGGAATTATGTTTTATAATTTTATTTGAGAATTTCTTAAACAATTGTTATTAATACCAGCTACAAAAATGCTTGACAGAGAAGAATAATATTTTTGTTTTTTTTTAGCTTTAATGGATTTCCTGCTTTACATTTACCCTCTTAACTGCTAATGGCGTCCATTCATCCATTCATGATATGTTAAATGAGTTCTTCCTCCTTTGCTAGGCTTATCTGCATACTTATGAGTAGGTAATGTTAATTCCTAAGGTTATAGATCATGGCCAGCAAAGACAATGGTAGCATTTATTGCATGTACCATGTGAGCTCTTCCAGACCAATAATCAACCAGTATGCTAAAAATCTCACTTGCTGTCTTGTACATGGGTGCCTTCAGAGTATCTATGGACAGGCCGCTAAGGCTATGTGTGCCTCTGGGGCTTGTCATATATAGTGTGGTTGTGACGTGGAGGACACGCATTGGTAGTATGGGGCATTTGTTTGAAAGTGTATGTATTATACAATTTTTTATTTATTTTTAGTACATTTCTAGTGCTTTTATAAACTTTAAGTTACAGGCTCGTCAGTTACAGCTTCATCCTTATGTACATTTATTATATGGCCTTTTGTTGTAACTTTATTTGGTAACCATTGTTTGTTTTGTAAATATCAGGATTTTCATCGTCGCCAGTGGAGGAGAAAGCTGCCAAGGCCCCAGGTACTTGGTTTGTATTTGGGGTGGTGCTTGGCAGGCATGTCATGTTGCTTTGATTAACAAATATTATAAAATGTTGCCATGTTATTGTGAAATACTGCCTGTATTCCGAAGTGCAAATAAAGACTGTGTAGACTTCACTGCAAACTTTGTGACCACCTAGTGAAAACCTCAACAAGGGTGGGAAATATCTGTAGTTTTCTTCTGGCTTTACCCCAATTCTAATTTTGGGGTAAACTAACCAAGCTTTCAATCCCGTGAGGTGGAAGTTTGTGGGGGGAAAATGCTGCTTCATATGTTTGTCATGAACACAGTTCAGTTTACTCTAGGTACACATCATCTAACCTTATTTCATACTCCACTAAATCTGGTCCTTTGTGTCTTTCATCACGCCCTGTATTTAAATAACTGCCCCATCCCAGATGTATAGTTTAGTGCTGGGTAGAAGGAGATGGAAGTATTTGCAAGGTGAAGTGTATTTAAACCCCAAAACACAATATGTAATATATTGCAGTTTTCCTTTCTTTAGATTGTGGCTGCATTTTGATAGCCCTTTTATGAAAACCCTTTTATCAAGTACGATAAAATACCTGTTAATAATGCCAGAAATGCAGTGTCCTTGTCACTTCCGGTGAGCTTCACAGATGACAAAACAGTCATCTCCTTGTGTAAACTTCTTCTGTTCTCATCAGTTCTAATGTAATAGAGATGAACAAGGGCATTTGAAGAAATTTAAAGTTTGAAGTCCAGCCTGAGTGGCAGCCATTGCTGCCTCAGTAGATACAGTGGATGAGTAAATGTAGCCACTCGGGAAGACAAACTGTGTTAATGGCAGGATTATCAGTTAGAAATAAAGGGGGAAAGCCTGAAAAAAAGAAAACTAATACGACCACCTCATCTAATACTCTGACACACCAGCAGACACAGAAAAAACACCAGCAAAAGGGTGTTTGCCAGGTGAAACTCTGGGCCCATTCAGACCTGTCTGTGTTTGTAAGTTGCTGTAACGCATGCATGCATGCTGTAGTACGCGTTTAATGTAAGTTGTGTTAAGGCAGCCCATTCAAAATGAATGGGCTGTTAACGTAAAAGAATACACCAAAGAGTGGATCTGCAACATTTACCCCAACACAGTGCACCACAGTGTGTGGTAGTGCATTACCGTTCGCTGTGGGGTCCTTTTTATTGCATATATGTTAGTGGTGTGTTCCCTCAGTGAAGTTTAAAATGAATGGCACCACAATGCTCTAATGCACGTATTGTACGTGATGACAATTCACAACATCGATGAGGTCTGCCCCGCAGTGTTGGCTATTGGGTTAAGAGCTCCAAAGGAAAACATTTTGCATTGAAGGGGGTATTGAGTAAGCAGTGGAATGAAACAAATGCTTTACCCATCATAACTTTGACCGCAAAGGATTTATCAAGGCCACAGCGCTTCAGTCTTTGTACTTGCATGCCTGGAAATCAAACTATGATATAGTTTATTTACGAATTTGCAACTAAGTTGTAATTGAATTTGTACGATGCAAATTGTATTACTGTTAAGGCGCTTGCTATATAATGGGACAGTGTTTCCTATAAACATTGGGGGTGGGGAATGGCCTTCTTTAAAATACGCTAGTAACCTCAAGTGGTCTTATGTAGGACTAGGCCAATGCCGGGAGCCAGGTAGCATATGAGGCCAAAGGAAATTTGTGTTTTTTGTTTTGCTTTTTGTTAGTAGTGGAAATACCCAAAAGTGGTCCCTCTTTCCCAGCCTACACACCTAAGCCAGCTGTCACTTAGCAGCATCTAATCATTTTGTACTTTTTTGTTTTCTGCATGCCAAATGAATTGGGTCATTGTAAATGAGTAGCATGCTACTCTTCTGCTCTGACTGTCTTTGCAACAAGACTGGACAGTTAATATGCAGGTTGTTGAATTCTTTATTATGGAAAGCTAAGTTTCCAATATTCTTATTTCAATTTGCATACTTCAAAGAATGCATGTCACTGTGATTATGTATAACTCTGGGTTTGAATTTACTATTCTCACCACAAGGAAAGAGTTATACCTGAGGACATTGTTTTTAATGTCTCCCTTCTGTAAGCTCAGATGTATCAAGAGGAACACTGAAGACTAAATCCAAAGACGAAGGTATTTTGCATTTTGTGTGTGTTTCTGACAGTTTTTAAGCCTGTTCTTGCATGTGCATAATTTATTACCGGTAGCTAATGTGTGCTGTGTGCAATGAAATCAAGCATTACAAGTGGACCTTGCTTATTTAATATAGCCCCTGTGCTGAAATGCTGCAGTAAGCTTTTGCCCACAGCACCTAGGTAAAGGTGATGTCATCCTCCTCCTAGTGAGATCTGGGGATTGTAGAGTACCCCAAATCTCTCTAAGAGAACGATCCTGCATTATTATGCAGCATCTTCCTGCGAGACGAGGAGTAATCGGAATTCTTTGAGATCCCATCAGCAGGGTGGTAACGTAAGAGTAGGTTAGTTATGTTGTTTCTGTGGAAAATTTAAATTATATGAGTACATGTATACACATTAGGGGAAGCTATATTAGCATTGCCCATGTATGCCCTTTGCTTTAGTAATGCAGATTTGTTTGTACTTTAGCAGCAGTTCAACAAAGCTCCCACATGCCCTTGTCTGATATGCTGTAAATCTTATAGAGCTGTGAGAATCTTCAAATCAATATGGTAAATATTCTCAAATATATAGAATTACAAGCACATTAATGTGCAAGTCATATAAAAAAATGCTTTAGGATTAAAATTAAAGTAACTCACGGTGCTTGGTGACATAGATTGCAGTTCCCTACAACTTGGTAAAATATTTGGCATATTTTTCTCTTTCTGTTTGGCTGTAACTCATTTTTTTTATGACCAATTGTTGATAAATCACTGCCATTTTATCATCCATTACAATATCCACTTTACATCCTGACTGATTTCAAAATGTTTTCAGGACAAGTGTGGAGAGCTGGCATCTCTGGTTATTTAAGGGAGATCTCCTTTACTGAGATGCTTTTGGTTGAACCTCCCATTGTCTGAATCGCAAATCAAAAAGTACAGGTTTTACACTTTATTATGAAGGACTAAATAAAAGCAGGGCTTCCCTTTTAAAGGAGAACTATGAGATGAGTGATTTCCACTCACCTCACAGTTCTAGCCGACCTCTGACAATGACTGTCACAGGTCGGCTCAGTAGATCGGGAGGTGAGCGAACACATACCAGGTTCGCTCACCTCTCGATCCTGTCACGGCTCTCTGACGTGACAGGGGGAGGGGCTGGATTCCCCTCTCCCCGCTCCGATCCTCCAGCGCTGACTGGCGGAACGGACGGGGGAGGGGGCGGGTACAGCTGGCTCTGCCTCTAGATAGGCAGAGCCAGCTGTCACTCACGCAGCTGGGTGGATCCCGTCATCTACGTCGGGATCCGCTCCGGCTGCGGCGTCTCAGTATACCGCGAGCTGTAGCTCGCGGTATACTGAGCTTAGGGTAACTGGAGGACGCTAGTTTGTGTCCTCCCGTTACCCTAAGGAGAACTATGGGGAAAAACACTGACACCATAGTTCTCCTTTTTTACTTTTTTAAACCGCAAATTCTGAATGGAATTTTAGAAAAGGTAAACTGTATTTAGTGGGGTTTTGCAAAAAAGGTTTAAGAGTGATGCAGGGATTATGATAGAAATGGAATTAAAGTTCACATTTATGGCAGGGGTAGACACATTCATGTGGAATTTAGGAGCCACTCTGTCCAATCCAGGAGCGCCAGCAGGACTTTTTTTGGGTGAAATAGCTACACTGAAAACGACTAGGGAAATCCTCAAAAGTCAGACACTGACTGTATTTTTTAAGGACTTTTGGCTACCTGGCTCCTAAGATTTGTCCAGCACTGCATTATGTGCTTTTAGAACCCTCCATAAAATGTTGGTTATTCTTAATGAGGAGCCCATGGAAGGCATTTAAAGTCATTGTGGTGTTCATAAAACCCTTGATAAATGCAACAGTGTGTATATATGCGTGTTTTTATCCAATGGTGTTTGCCCCACAACGTAAGCATCGTACTATAAAATGGCATCATTATTTGACCTTGAGGGTACATTTCTGTTGTGCTTTTTGATTCTTCTGATTCAAATGCACTGCAGAGTAGTAATGTGTGAAATGCAATTGACTGCATGTTTTCCCTGCATGGTATGAGAGAATTACATTTTCAAACCCATGTGGAGAGTAGTATAGATAGTAAAATCAGCAGCTGAGGAAATTTAGATGCAATTGGTGTCAAGTCTTTGCTAATACTAGTTGTATAGTTTTCCTTCAATAAATGTCCCTTTTAGGATTTGGGTAATTATTGATGGAACTATGTGATCTCTATGTGATTTATATGGCAGGGAATGGAAGACCAGCTGCTCGCCTTCCTACAGTGCCTCATGTTTGCAGTGCAAGTAATCCATAGAAAAAGATCTTGTGCTTAATGCTGGTTTCACACATTGACACTAGAGTGATCCAGATAGCGAAGTACAATATTGCATTACCTCTACTGGATGTTTTTCATAGAAATATGCAGAAAACCTAGTTGTACCTTTTTTTTTACACTGGTGGCTCGGCTGAAAAGGCTGAGCTTGCTGTGCCACAGGCTGGGGAAGGGGTACATTTGCCAACTGGTTCTATACTGCAAAAATGGCTTTGTGTAGACTGAACAATACCCCACACAGCTCAGAACAAGGAAAACCTATTTTTGGATGAAATATTCCTCAATGGAGTTCTGCAGGGTATCAAGGTATCTGACTGCCCTGTGTCTTGTCAATGCAACATCTGTTTTCAGCTACCCTTATCTACATAGTGTGACACATTGACTCCACATGGGTTAAAGCATGTTGCATTTGTTCTGAATTATCCAGTCATTGTCTTTGTGTTTTTTTTGTGTTGTATAAGTTAAAGAGGGTATAAGAGAGCAGCTGAAAAGGGTAAAGGAAAAATATCTCACCTCGGTAAAAGAAGCCAGAATAGGAGAAAAAGAAAAATCATCCAAAGTGTCAAAGGACAGGGATCAAAAGCGCAAAGAAACGGAGAAACCCAAAAAGGATTCTGGCAAAGAGAATAAAGACCAAGAAAAGGCTGAACCAAGGAGGAAAAAGGATGACAAGCCCAAAGAGATCACAAAGAGGACAACAAGCGGAAGAATATCCAACGATGACCGGGATAAAAAGACTGATAAAAAGGCAGACAAGAAACAAGACATTGGTCTTTCTGAGAACTAATGCTTTACAAACTAATGCAAAGTCTAACTATCTGTCTAGAAGGTACCTGTGCTCTACTGATACAGATTTAAATGTGCTGGTGGCCTGCGAACATCATAGTCGGCCAGTTTAGCTGCTTAGCCACTATTAATGAGTGCCTTTTGTCAGGCGATCAAGTGCTAGGGATATTACAAGATCTGTTCTCTAGTTATCTGGCTGACCATATAGAAGGTCAGATCTGTCATTGAAAGTTATAGGTAGTGAGTGATTTCCCCTACTGTGTATTGTATGCCACGTGAACCCACCAACAGTTCCTTCCAAGCTTGACTGAAGGCAAAATATGGCTCTTCTGTGGTGAAAAGTTTAACCTAGCTGCACAGAAATGTTATACCATGTAGACAATGATGGGCACCTTAAAAGGTCAGAAGCTCTTTATTGCTTCATAATTAAACTCGTACATAGCCTGATTGTTACAAACCGTTCTGAAATCTGTCACATCATTGGCTTTAATCAGAGCATCACAAGTATTGGTTTTGCTTACAAATAGTTCTCTCAATTGTGTGTAAACCGCAAGCACTTTCTAATTACTAGAGTGACAGGGTTTTATTAGCTGCATAAGTAGTGCTTTGAATTTGTAATTTTGAAGTACTGTTCAGTTTGTATATGTACATAAGTGATAAAGTGCTGTAAGCGTTGTAAATTAGTTTGGGATTTACAGTGTTGCATCAGATACTCTTGTGAGTTCTGCCAGCCATGATTTTTACACCAAACTGATAAGATAGCCAGTGAAATAAACTGTTAATTAATATTTTTCTATAGTGTTTGTTGCATAGTTTTTTTTTCTAGCACTGTATGTTTTGCACTACAATAATAAAGTGAACATAATGTGGCCTAAAGAATGCCAAGGTAACATACGTGTTCTGTATCTTTTAAGTAACCTAGAAACGCAGAAGAGTGATGGCAGAAAAAGACCAAGTGGTCCATAGTCTGCCCCTTCTTTTTATTTTGAAAACTTTTTTTGTTTTGAGTATAGATCTCTGTTTATTTTGAAACTTGTTTAATTTCACTTACTCTCTACCTCTGCTGGAAGTCTGTTCCAATCATCATATACTCTTCAGTAAAGCCCCGGTGTTCACGATCTTGGCTTCATAATGCAAATACTGCCCTCCTGAGCCTTAAAGTGAAGCACCCCAGAATTATCTTTGATTTCCCCACTGCACAGCCACACTGTTTGCAATCCTCTGCTTTTTGATTTTTTTTTGTTGTTCTGTAGCCCTGCCCAACACTGCTCTGTCAGATAATTATTTTTCCCTAAAGTGCATTATTTTGCATTTTAGAAACGTTGAACTGCACTTTCCACTACGTTGACCAGTCTTCCAGTAATGCCAAATCTTGTTCCTGTTGCAAACACTTCTAGGAATATCAATGTTACTGCTTACCATTTTGTCATCCACAAAAAAAGCTTACCTTGTCTACCAAAGTTTCAGTTATATAACTTAAAAACAGATATAATAGAACAGGACCCAGTACAGAGCATTGTGGTACATCACTAGTGACTGGTTCTGAATGAACCCAATTTACACAACACACTGATATCCATCATTAAGCCAGCTGCATATACACAGAACCACCCTTCGGTTAAGTCCTAGCTTGTACAACTTTTTTATGAGATTATATGGAACCCATAATTAAAACCTCTTCCTTCACTGTAATTTTGAGTTACCTTGTCAATCAACAGGTTATCATAATCCCCAGACTATCCTGGGGTCTGTATACTACACCAGTTCTATGGGAATATCCCTCTCTGGGTTTTGGGCTGACCCAGGGGGTTTCAAGTAGTTACTTTTTGTAATGTTAACTTAATGCTATTTTTTTTTTCTACATAAGTGGCAACTTCAGCTCTTCTACTTCCAACTGTCTATCCTGTATAGTGTGTACCCCGGCTAGTTATTCCCCAATAATTTAAACCTCTCTTCCTTCTCAATTATCTGTCCTTGTTTCTCAGTTTAAATGAATTTTCAAAATAACTCTTAAATTCCATATGAAGTAGTTCTTTACTCTTGTGTAAAGGATGCAGACCATCTATTTTTATATAGCTCAATATCAGCCTACCTGCTAGCATCATGACTAACGTAACCAAAACCTCCAGTTTTACTCCATTCTTTTAACCAATCGTAGAACTCTGCAGTACAAAAAAAATTAACCAGTTTTAAACTTTTTTTTAATCCATCCCGTTGTCCCAATCATTCAACTTAGATTCTTGGCCCAGGTGATGCAAGGTCTCTACTCTCCAAGCTGAGAAACTTCACCCTTTTACAAAACAGACATTTGACAGATGAATGACATGGAAGGCTTAACCTGACGAGGCTTGATCTCAATTTGGAGAGATGTCTAGGCCCTCACTTTACATACTAAAGTATTGCAGCATAGTGTAAGGACAGGTTAATTTTGTCCATCACAGTAACGAAAAATATCACTTGCACCACTTACTGTTCATGTCATGGCAGAATTCAAATGATACACTATGAGGTGGATGCATGCAGCTGCTTAGAATTAAAAGAAACCGGTACTGAGAGAATGTGGAGTCTATTGTTGCTGACCTATCCTTCTGAAAATGCTGGTTGCCGAACTGTCATACTGGAGTCCTGAGTCAGTGACCAGGTACAAGTATGGAAATAATAAATTCTCACTTTGTAATCTGCAGACTTGTTCCAGGTCAGGAATTCAAAAATAGTGAGGGTAGAGATGGCCAGCTTTAGAAACAACATCTCTGCATTTGGTTACAGTTTCTGTTAAAGGTTCACGTGGTTTTTTTTTGGTTTTTTTTTGGTTTTTTTTTGGTTTTTTTTTTGGTTTTTTTTCCCCTTGGATGGTGGGCTTTAGGCCTATTGGATAATGTTGAAGAGGGCCTCTACAGAATCACTTGATGTTGCCCTTTGTCCTTTTACCAGGGATCTAAAGCAAATGTAAATATTTAGTATGTGACGTCTAATTTTTTGTGGACTTGGCATAGCTAAAGAGGTGTTTATACGCCACCACCTAAGTTTCGCCACCTTGAGATTTGGCTTCACCTCAGGTCAACATTTTCTTCATACCACCTTGTGCCATGGATGTTTCTCTTCCAAGGTTCTTCTTTGCTGATGGCCACTGCAACTTGACTAGGCTGTTTTTTTTTATGTATCTTTGACTGAGCGATGTTGGCAAAGCTCGGCTTACAACATTATATTAAAGTAATTCTACAGATTGGTTTACAATTGTACATGGAGAAATGTATTAGGGTTTTGGCCTACACTCCCCCTTCCCCAAAGTGTGGCTTGTAGACTCACAGGCTCAAGATATCATGTTCCCAGCTCCACTCCTCAAAGTGTTTTCATACCTCTGTTATAGATATGTAGATCTGAGTGAGGGAGGTTTCAAAGAGTGAATGGCCAGAGACTGCAGCTCTGTCCAAAAGCATTGTTTACTTTGGTGACAAAGAATTTGGGGACATGTGCACCCGCATAAAATATTTTACTCAAATGCAAATGGTCAGTAACGTAAAATATTAGCTGTGTGGGGGATAAATTAGCTAATTGCTTTTGCATTTAACCGATGTTGTATAGATATTTTTGGATTGCAGGTTTTTTTGCAAGTTTGGCGGAATATACGTGCAGGGAAAACCACTTGCCTCTTTGTTACATAAGGCAAGCTAATAAAGGAAATGTCAGATCACCCAAAAAAAAATTTGACTAACCACCAAATTATAATGTAACTGGAAAAGTCCAGCGTTGTGTAGTTACATCCTGTTGAATGAGTACCTAGTATAAATATTTCAACACTTGACTTTTACTAATGGAAAATATTAATTGAAACAGATACTGTTTTGCTTTTAACGCCACTCAAACAAAAGTGACTTTTTTTTTTTCTTTATCCAAAATACACAGTGGATGATCTTCTTCTTCTTCTTCTTCTTCTTCTTCTTCTTCTTCTATTTTTTTTTTTTTTTTTATTAGTAACTCCTTTCTTATACATAACAGTCAAAACCGTTCTTTTTCTTTTTTTTTTTCTTCTTTTTCTTTTTCTTTTTTTTTTTTTTTTTTTAAGAGTAAGTGCTTTCTTATACATAACAGTCAAAACCGAAAAGCAGGAAAAGTTTTGATGACATGAGCAAACCTAATTTTTATTTCAATAAAATATACAGTATATATTGCATTGAAATTCCTTTTTGTATTCTTGAGTTTAATACCATTTATAACTGGGAATGCAGGACTGAAAGATCGAGTGCTGGCAAAACAAGAATCTGAAGATTCTGAGACGGATTCACAAGCAACCTCAGAGTGTAAGTCTAAACTGTATTGTATTTGAGCCTCTATTACATTCACAAACCTACTTGGGATGGAAGGAGGAGTCTATTTATTTAATGTGGTTGATGTGTTTCCTGTTGCAGGCAGGCGGAGCCTATATCTCGATGGCTGTCCTGGAAGATTCCTGGAAACAGAGTTATCAGGTAATCAACTCATGTTTTTCTTCTCTTTTTTTTTTCTTTTTACTTTTTCTTTCACCCCCTCTCCTCACACCTGCAAGGGTTAAAGAGGACCTTTACCCCCCTTTTGGCTAAAACTTACATCAGCATGCATCTCTGCATGTGGATATGAAATCTTACATTCAGTGTAAACATCTAACAGTAAAACATTTGCATTTTACTTAGTTTCTCGTTTTCTACTTCCTGGTTCTGGCGAAAGTGATGTAAATGTGCCCAAGCAATCCTGGGAAGGTTTATAATCAGCAGAGCATTGCTAGGACATCTCATCTGTAATCTCATGAGATCTCAGGGAAAGGGATTTTCCTCTCCTGTGATGTGCATGATCACATGTCCTAGTCACATGTGCCATAGTTCCAGGAAGTAAAGGGAGATCTAGCAACCTGCCCTTAATTAAAATGGTCACTGTCAGAAGACTGGGGAAGTAACAAAAAATAAGGTGTGCAAGGAATACAAAGCCTGCAATTATCTAAAAGTATCTGTATATTGTAATTTATTAAACATTTCTAAAGGTGTCTTTGTTATTTTGAAGATATGGGTAAAGTTCCTCCTTGTGCTCGTTTTGGTCTAAGGACGAAAATAAGATAAATATACCTACGTGATCCTCAATCCTGTGGCTCCCTGCAGCCTCTTCTAAGCTGGACTCGGGTTGTCTTAAGGACCCCCTGATGTCCCCACATCTAATGCTGATCCATTAGACGTGAGGACACCAAGGGATATAACACACCCAAAGTGGACCAGGGACTTGGGTGAGTGTATCTTTATTTTCACTCTTAGACCAAATAGAGCACTTAACCCTTGCAGTGCATGGGGTAGCCCCACTGTACAGGTTAATTAAAAAAAAATGTAGTTCTTTAAAAATATGAGGTGAATCTATCAAAACTGGAGCAGCTGTGAACGGCAACCAATCGGCCTCTTTCTTTCAATTTTACATCTTATTGAAGCAAACTGGAGAGAGAAGCTGATTGGTTGCCATGCACAGCTGCTCCAGTTTTGATAAATTACCCCCACTGTATTTTGAGATGGTGCCCAGTTGATCTTAAAGTAAAAAGCCAGGTTATGGACATCTAGATATTTACCTATTCTTCGCAAGCACAAAATGGGGTTTAAACATGCCCTCACTGAACTCTGTAGTTGTGGGCACTGTGGGGCAATTCATCCTTAGGGCTCACCTCCGAGACACTAAAGTCCTTCATGTCATTCTCCCATCCAGCTTGCGCTTAGTTAATGAGGGCTTTCCAAGCTCATTTACTGCTGAAGTATGTTAATACGTGAATGCTTGGCCACAGTTCTACTTTAAGGTAAACCTCACAGGCCCGTGCAATTCACACGAAGTATAAAATTAAAAAAATTAAAAATCCATTAGCAGAGGTTACCTTCAGTGAAAACTGTATTTCAGAGCAATCTGCAGAGCCAGAGAGGCAGCTGAAACTATGTACAGTATGTCGTCACTGTTCTGTAAAACCTCCACTTCCCTTTCGCTTATTAAGGTTTCCTCTTGCATTAATTGGCTATATCTCTGAATATACTGTTCATTTTGCGTTGCTAAAGTGTTTGACAGGTTCACCTCCTTTAATGCTGAAAATTA
>NW_017307405.1:5493-13946 GCF_000935625.1 Nanorana parkeri | reverse complement strand
ATGCTAATGACATGTTTAAAAAAAACCTTCTCATTTTCATTACATACTTTATTTTAGACCCTCTGGCATCATTTCTGGGGCTCTGTTCTTTCCTATGCAATGTAGACAGATTATGGCTTAAGGTTGCTGTGCATAGATTCATACATCCCAGGACCCTGCCTTGGTACTTCTCTCGAGAGCGCTCAGTTCTGATGGAAATAGTAAGCTGGCTGTTAGGAGGAGTTATGCACTGGTCAAAATCCCTTGATGACTGGATATCCATATGGTGGAGTGGGCATTCCTAGGCAGACTGCCCTAGGTAACACCCGCATAGGATGCTGATTCTCCATAACTGAAAGAACTAAAATCTCGTTATTGAAGGGGGAGTGCCAGTGACTAAGGCTGGGGAAAAAAGGGCTGGATCAATGGTAGGCAACCTTGGCTCTCGAGTTGTGCTGAAACTACAAATCCCATCATGCTCCTGCCTCTGGGAGTCATGCCTGTGGTTTGCAATGCCTTATGGGATTTGTAGTTTCAGCACAGCTGGAAAGCCAAGGTTGTTATACCAATATAAACCTTTACTTTGAAGCAACAGTCATTCTAGCAAAATGTTGTTGTTTTTTTTTCCCCCCGCTTCTGTCCCATTGTCACCGAGACAGTAAGTGAGCGATATCTCCACAAAATAGACCCACTCATAACACTTGTGGGGGTTCTTGGGGTGCTTGGAATAACATTTAGGGAAATTAGGTACACTGAGCTTGATTTTACCATGTTATGTTGCCCTTGTGTACTTTCTGCATGACCCAAATTCACTTCAGTACAACCAGTCAGAGTTCGAAGTAGCTGGGACAATGAACAATACCCAAGTATAACAATAGTGTCAATAGAATGTGAACAATTAGGTTGTCTTAATGTTGTGGAACATTTTGCACCGTGTGTACACAAACACTGGAAAATATTCCTTCTCTAGGACATAATAAAGGTCACCCTATTTCTACACAGATGCGAATGTCAGCTTTGGTTTTTCTAAACAATTGTCAATATAACATCTTAATGTACTTTTATCTTTGGATTTTTTACACATATATTTTAAATGTTTTCTGTAAAACAAAATAAACATCAATGACATTAAGGCCCCTTTCACATGACCGATCAGAGATCATTTTTGACGAACTGGGTTGTGCCGCACCGGGGGAAATCTGATGTAAACATACACAATGTTACTTCTGATTCCACATAGACGCATGGGCTCCAGCAGTTTCATTTTTTCCCCTCCATCGCAAGATGGAGGAATAAACTGTACGGACACAGGGATGTCACCGCTGTGACATCCGTACAGTTTTTTTTTTTTCCTCCCATCTTGCGACCGATCCTCTCCTGGCAAGCTCGTCTGTAAGGGTCCTTAAAGACTAAATGCACAGTACATTTGTCTGAAATGGTGAGCAGGGGCTTGGTGCAAACCCAGTTAACCAAAGCCTGTGGAACACTGTGACTGACGCACCTCCTCCCAGTCCAATCAGTTGCGGGAGGGGCACTCCCCTCGCTGCAGCTACACGTTACAAATGGGCAGAGAATGATCCTGCTGCAACTGATTGGGCCTGGTGAAGGGTGTGTCAGTCAGTCTTGAGCGGGCTTGGGCTTTGGAGCCACATAAATGTTTACAAACCTTGCAGCCCTTAAAGATACCAATACGGTGTTATCTACCATGTAACTGATTGCAACCACTGTTTACATAAAATGCCCTTCTATTTTCTGCACGGAAAAGCAGAACATATGCTTACCCTATAGATTCTCAGGTGATGGTACCTGAAGGATCTGACCAATAAACAGGCCGTCCTGTACTGTTTAGTCAGGAAATTGTAATGTAGTCATCAGTTGTTACTTGAAGATCAGTCATCTAGGAGGTATCTGCAGAGTTCCCATAGACACTACATTTTTTTTTTTTTTTATCAAACCGTAATTGGCCAGAGCAAGCAACAGTCTATGGCACCTTAACACGTAATGCCAACGAAGGATGCATCTGTCATGCAGGTCAAAGTGTGTAATTCATGAATACTGTAAGCCACTGGGAAAGCCATTTGAGGAGTAGCATCTATTGATCTTGACCACAACATAATTTCATGAACACAAAAATTGTCAATACATTAACTAGTTGGGACTGTTGGGGTATTTTTTTTACACAATAACGCATAATACATTGTAGATCTGGCCTGTCGTTATGCACAGTGAGCGCAACATTCAGGTGCATATGCGTACAGGACTTTTTACATGCCTTAACAGGCCATTCAAATTGGAATCTTTACTTGTGTGGTGTCATGGTATTTCCACTAAATTAGATATTACATTAAAAAGTGGAGCTTAGATGGGAAAGAGTCCACAGTGGGATTGCGTCCAGAAACATGTATCGGATGTACAATGCTTCAAATCCTCCAAGTATGGAAGCTCAACAGTGAAGGCTCATGAATTCAGGGTGAATGTATGAAGTCTGCAGTTCATGGGACACCTGTTCAGTAAAAGCACAAGTTTTCATATCTACCTTTATTTATATATTAGCCCCACTGAGTTGGATGCTTTACACGCGCTGCTGGGCCCATGATCAATGGCAGTGTTGCGATCCTATTAACAACACTTTTTTAACATGCTTCACATATATCTTCAGACATAAAACCATACGCACTGTACATTATATCCGAGAGAGTCTTTGTGGTAATCATTTGTAATTTGGCAAATCTTCTCACTTATAGGGTTATTCTCAAAGCTGCCAAAGGCAACCGTGCTAATAACCAAGCTGAAGTGAACAGAGCCGACCGACGTTCAGCTATTTACTTCGGCTCAGTATGGCTGATTTCAGTCGTTCATTGGCTGCCTTCGGTCAGCCGAACATGCTCTGCATGTTCGGCTGAGCTGACGTGCAGATGGACTTCGATTCAGCCGATCCAACATCTGGATCGGCTGCGCCAAAGCTCCGGCAGCTCGCTCGATGCCTTTCGCCCCTATTCTCATAGGGGCCGGACGGCAGTGAGTGAATAGCCGAATGTCGCCTCGATTATTCTGCTCGGTACCTCTGTGGTACCGAGCAGAATAGAAAATCAGTGAAAAGAGTGGGGAAATAAAAATGTTTAAAAAATTTAAACAAATGGTAAAATTAAAAAATAAATAGATATTTAAAAAAAGAAACAAGCTGGCTCTGCTCAATTGTTTCCTATTGGATGGCACCTGCTAGTCTTTTTGCTGGTCCTGGCCAATGAATAACTGGGCGGAGCTGGCTGTGACATCACGGCTGCCTCTGCCCAGTTGTTATTGTTTAATGACAGATCTGCATCCCCAGGTCATTTATGAACGCTGATCCGTCATTACAACTGGGCGGCGCCAGCTGTAAGATCACGGCTGACTCCACCCAGCTGTCATTTGCGGGGCGAGCGGCTGGCCTTTGGCTCAGTCAAGCTGAAGCATATGCCTTTTGGCTCGGCTGCTGTACAGGCTATTATTGTGAATAGCCCATACAGCATCGCTTCTGTTCAACTGAACCGAAGGGCTCCGACGGACGAAGGATCAGCCAAAGCCACCGCTGTATCCCTCGGCTCAATAGTGCATAACCCCCTTAGTTTCAAATTTTTCAGAGCTGGTTTAGTTGACTCTGCATTCAGGCTGCCATACTAGAGCCATTCTATATCTTGCCGGCTTTTATTCCAAGCGCTACATGTGCTCTTGTCTGCCTGGCAAACGCTGGAACTTAAGCACTTTAATTGGCATGAAGTATGCTGTAGGGATTGATTTACAATTTAGATCAATGGTTGGATGTATTGTACTGCTGAATGACTGCACGTGGAGGGGGCTAAATCAGTCTTCATTCAAGCAAAGTTGACTGTTTATTACATAAATAGTTTTAACTGCTATGGAATGAGAGGAGACACAGCTGCAGTGCAGAGATTTATCTGCATGATGCAGTTTATATGAGAAGAGATGTATTGATCAGGAGCAATAATTGTGCCAAGTCTAACTTGCTCAAGGGTTGAACTACGTACAGGATTGTATAAAAAGGTTTAGAGCTATCTGCTAAGCACCAACTAACTCATAGCAATCACTTTGCATCCATCTATCATTGTCCTGACTGGTGAAGAGTAAATACAGTTGCTGTTAGTTAAGACCATTTGCAGAATTGTTGATTTTGCATTATATTAATTGGCCTACCAGAGAACATGGTAATACGTGATAAACTTCTGCACTAAGTGACACAAATAAGCTGCTTTTAAATACAAAAGATTTAGCCCCTTTTCCCTTTTACATTTGTGTCCGCATAACGCTGAATGAGATCGCAGTGTGCCTTAACACGGCAGCAAAAAAACCCAGCACTTTCACTAATGCAGTGCACCCCAAAGAACACTATGGGGGGGAATTTATCAAAGCAATTGCGACAGTTTTAGCCTCTTAGATCATTTTTTTTAATGAACAAATCTGTCTTTTAACATGTGCCCCTGTTTTGACCAGAGCTTGCACTTCTTTTCCAACGGCATGTTTTTTGCACTTGTTTTCATCTTCATCTGCATTTGTTCTGGGGCTGTCTGAAACTGAAGCATCACCTAACAAAACAATCACAACTTCAGAAGTCCCCATGACAACTTCTTAAGAAGTGACAAGTAAGCTTTTTGCCTGAAGTTATGAGTCTTCTTTCCTGGAGTCTATTAAACCTCACTTATGAACAACATTACACTAGCATCATAAATCTGGTGCAAAGAGCATCAAATATATTCTGTGCAAGTTCAAATACTCGCAATTGCCATGATAAATCCCCCCCCCCCCCTTATGTGTTGTGGTGCTCTGTACTGCACATGTATTGGTAGCTACATATGTACATATGCCTTGGAGCACCAGTCTAAGTGAGTGGAATTCAGCTGCTGGCAGAGAGATTCCCCGGCCATCAGCTGAATGGAAACAAAAGTGCCAGGGATGGGGCTGACATCTAACCAAATATTACCATGCCACTGCCTGATGGCAATCAGTAGTAGAACAGACCTGTTGGGAAGCTAGTTGCTCAGCATCTGCTGTAGCCAACAATTTCCAGTGACTTTAACAATGGGCGGAGCTTGTTGGGGAACTCTGAGGGCTTTTTTCCCCAGTCAGGTCTGCTCTGCCACTGATTGACAGCAAGCAGTGGGCAGGTTTCCTAGCCAATAGCAGGCTAGAAGGTAAAGGATGAGTAATACTTTTTGGGTCCTCCTAGGTTCAGTGCAGATTTGAAGAATATGTAGAAAAATAAAGATGAACTAGAAAAAGTGGTTTTCTGATTCATAGCAGCAATCTATAATATATTTATGGGGGTTCTGTCTTATCGCATGAACTGCACAGTTGCATCTTATACATCTCAATTAGAGAATTACTGTAAGAAATGTATGCTTATTGCAGTTGATAGAGAAGACTGTGATCCTATTCAAGGACATTAGTCTAATGTAAATGGCACTTGCTTTGAATGACAATAAGAATATTGCACATGCTCTACAATTTTATTACAGATCTAAGGGATCTAGACCTAGAAGATTTTGTGAATGATGAGCCAGAGTCAGATTTGCCTTATGAAGGTAAGTTTTAAATGACACCAATCTTTAAATTTTTTGAAGTTATGTATTCAAGAAAATCATTACATATAACATTACTTAAAATATTAGATATTTTGAAGCCAGTTGGATATTTTCTGGAATATAAAGCCAGTTTAGGTTTTAAAGTGCCCATTTGCAAGCACATTGCAGAACCATTTCCAATCCTTAATGGATTTGACGTCCAGGCATGGAGCACTCAAGCAGATTGTGGCAATTATAACTTGGTTCTACATCGGTCCCTTTACATTAGGGTTTATTATTGTGCAGTATAACAGATTTTTGCAGCTGAACTTATTTTGGAGAGTGGTCACTTTTTTTCAGCAAAAGAGGGAGCCCTTAGGCTCCTCCATTTTCCAATTGGTCACTCTACTAATGCATTCACGGAAAATGCTCGCTCACCTATTTTAGTTCATTTATAAACTGTTGTCCTTTCAGATATCAATGACTTGGAGGATGCTCTGGATGATCATGATGCACCTCCGGCTGAAGATGGTAAATCTTTTCAGAAACTGTATAGTTTTGATTCTGATGTGGTAACTGCAGACATTTTCAGCCATTGTATGTTACGTATTTTAGGTGCTAATCTCTGTTGTGAGGTCAGACACTGCAGTGCTTAAGCTCCTTACCCAAAATAGGCAGGGCAGCTGTAGTCAAAGATGGGGATTCAGTCATTCAATAAAGTCTACTAGTTCTTAAGAGATCTATGGGCCAACTTTTTTTTTTTTTTGCCCATAGTTCTCTCCAGGGTCACAGGAGGACATATACTAATGTTCTCCGGTGACCCAAAACTCACTATATGGCGGGCTATTGCCCACTATATGCTGAGAGCACAGAGCCGGGCCGGTGCTGTAGAGACTATAGAGACAAATACTATAGAGATCCAACCCGCTGGCTGATTGACAGCTGGCTCTGCCTCTGTAGAGGCAGAACCAGCTGTGCCCACCCGTCCCCTATTCCAGGGAGAGGATCAGGAAGTCCGTGATAGGTGTTTTCTGACTTCCCGATCAATAGAGCCGACCTGTGACAGCTTCAGTGTCACAGGCCGGCTTGAATTATGGGGATGAGTGTTTTTCACATAGGAAAACGGCTGCATGGGAGCTTTGTAGATTTGAGTGGGCATCTAAAAAACGTCTTTTGTGCCCGTGCCCACTTGGGCATGCTGCCTGGCGTGCACAAGCGGGAAACTGTCAACAGCCAGCGATGGCTGTTAACATACAAGCAGTCCGGCGTCTGTAGATCTGTGCTTCATCAGCTTCTTTGGGGGTCCCTAGGTGACATTAGGGGTCTTAGAGACCCCTGATGTCTCCATAAAGAGGACCTGTCCCTGTAATTTAATATCACATAGGGGCTTCTTAACCCCTATGTGATAACAACAAAAAAGTTAAGCTGAAGTAATAAAAATTAGTCACACAAAAAAGTGAAAGTTCCATACACGTGCAGACATGCGTCTACGTGCGAAGATGATGGTTGCGCCTATTATGCCGCACATATTGCGAACGTCAGAGTGTGAGGAATAATTCTAGGGCCTTCAATCACTTAAAACTAAATTGATGAGCGATAAAAACTTTTAAAGCATCGCCTATGGCCAATTTTGGGTGGTTTTTTTTGCGATTTTCCCGGGTGTGCGCAATTTTAAGGCTTGACGTGTTTGTTGTCTATTTAACCGAAATGGCCCCATCTTTTATATTTTACAAAAAAAATGGGTAATAATAAATGTTTTATAACATAATAAAGGGAAAACCAAGTTGTGGTTTTTTGTTTTCTTGGGGTTTTTTTCGGTACTTTTTTCATTTATTTAGTAAAATAAGATGTAAAAAACCTATAGTAGTGATTAAATGCCACCAAAAGAAAGCTCTATCTAAATGGTATAAAATTATTTTCAGTGCAGCGTTGCATGTCTTAAATGTCAATGTACCGCCGAATACTGAAAATAGCCTGGACAGGAAGTGGGTTTAACACCCCGGTCTTCAAGTGGTTAAGTGCAGCCAGTCAGAACTAAGGTGCCCATACACCTTACGACCATCGCAAGACTTTTGTCTTGCGATGGTCGTATGCTTATTGAAAGTTTGTACGATCTGCCCACCTTGGATGGGCAGATCGTACTTGCGATCATCGAAAGCCCGCCCCGCTGAGGGACGGGCTTCCGATGACCGCAATGCAGAACAGGCAGTGTGCGCGTCCGCACACCGGCCCGTTCCGCAGCTATCGGACGAGCAGGCTAGAAACCCGCCAACAATCGTACGATTCTCGGCGGGTTTTCGAACATGCTGGTTCGACAAAAGACGTGCGACCGTACAGTAGAAACGGTTGCACGTCTTCGTTCACACTGCTCGATTCTCGTACGATCGCGGGATTTCGCCTGATTCTCGTACGAGAATCGAGCAGTGTATGGGCACCTTTAGTTCTTTGGAAGTTAGACAAGTACGCTATGGAGTCTGGCTGCGGGTTACTAGACATGAAACTGTCATTCTCCATTGAATAAGGCTGATATTCTTGTCTCTTGATTTATCAAAGTGGGTTTGAACAAATTCACAGGTAAAAATTCCTTTAATCAAAATACCAGCTTCAGCTCAATGGACTTATAAACTTGGTTACTTATGAAGAGGATATACCAATATCTTGATGCATACTGATATGAACAATTTATTTGTATCTATATTGCACTGACAAATTACACAGCACTTTTCATACTGTACATTCACATCAGTCCCTGCCCTCAAGCAACTTACAGTCTAAGGCAGGGGTGGGCAAACGCCAACCCTCCAGCTGTGGTGAAACTACAAATCCCATCATGCATCTGTCTCTGGGAGTCGTGGCTGTGAGAATCTTGCAACGCCTCATGGGATTTGTAGTTCCACAACAGCTGTAGGGCTGGAGTTC
>NW_017307405.1:1709-5458 GCF_000935625.1 Nanorana parkeri | reverse complement strand
ACGCTTTATCACTGGTAACATTTTTGTTTTACAGTTCACAGTATATATTCATATCTTGTGTATGCAGTCTAGGTATTATGTAATATCTATATAATGCTTGATACTGTATGTTGAAGAATTGCAACTATGTTTAATTAAAAAAAGAAATTCAAAGAACATCACTGTTTTTCCTTAGATACAGTCGGTGAGTTTAACTTGGAAGATGCCGTGGAGCCCAGTGTTCACAAATCGCTGAATGCAGAGCCTGGTAAGATATTGTTGGAACAGCACACAATTGCAGAAACTCTTTTCAGCTTATATACTAAAGCAGATTTTACAGCAGTGGTATACTGCAACCCCACTGAAACTTTCATTCAGATTTCTGATCTCCTTGTAGTTTCACCATAGCTGGAGTGCCGAGCTTGCCCACACCTAGGTTAGATTATTGTCTCATCTGCTGGTCTTGGTCAGCTTTAAAACAGAGTGCACAATTCTGGCAGGTCCTTCAGTGGAGAATGTTGATTAGGTGTTTTTGGAATTTCACAGACAACTCCTATCATTTATTTCTTGAAAGAAGAACTCCAGTATAAAATATTCTAAACCCTTGCAGTGGGGCTACCCCTGCACTGCAAGGGTTGTGTTCCGCTGGAGCAAATGGGGAGTGAGGCTGGAAGGACTGATCTAAAAGCCAGCTGGCTGTAAGTTTCGCGTGAGTATATTATTTACATATACTCTTATGCTATGTGGGCAGCCCCACTGGAAGGGTTAAAGTGACATTAAACCATCAGATTTTTTAACATAAAACAATACTGTAATGTGCGCCTTACTGTAATCCATGGTTGTTTCCCTTCTCTTTGCTGCTCTTCCTTTTAAATCCTCATGTCTTCTCATGCTTAGGGAGAACTTTCCTTTTCAGCTCAGGGCCTCTTCCTGTAGTGCTGGCTCAGGTTACAAACCTATACAAACCTATACACAGACACCGTGTATCCATTCCTGAGACAAGGCAGTCTGCTGCAAAACAGAAGTTCTGCCCAGCATGAGAACAACAGATACAAATTTAAAAGGAAGAGCAGCAAAGAGAAGGGAAACAACCATGGATTACAGTAAGGCGCGCACATTACAGTATTGTTTTATGTTAAAAAATCTGAGGGTTTAATGTCACTTTAAGAATAATTTTTGCTGGAGTTCTTCTATAAAGATACAAAGTTGTTTATTTAAGAAGGAATTTGGGTGATAGAAGTATTCAGGTTTATCCTCGCCTCCATCAATGATTTGTCTTTTTAGTGTTAACGATCTGACTGCTACTTTTATGACTGCTTTTCATCTTGTTAAATGAAGGTCCCAGATGATTAGAAGTTTATATGTCTCTTAAATCCTGTGAAATGTATTTTAAAAGCTAGAACAGAATATAATATACAGAATATAGATGCTAAAAAAACATTTATAGCAAACATTCGCTCGCCGAAATCATTACAGGAAGGCAGACAAAAAATGTACCTTTTTAAAATTGAACTCAGGGATACGCTTACATTTTCCTCAATACTTTTCTTCCCCAACGACAATAAAAACAAGCAGTTTTTGTCCTTTTGTACTTATTTTCCCTGAAATTGACCTTTTTAAAAACTTTGTGAATGTCATCAGTTTTACTTACAAAGTGCAGGTATGTCCAGCTGCTCAGAGGAGAAACCATTGAGGTACCAATGTCTCTTCCATTTGCTGTTCAGCTTGCCTGAGCAAACTTCCAAGCCCATTATGCACAGCGATGTCATCAAAGCCAGTGGGCGGCATAGTGGGTGTTCACAGGACTAGCGTGGATGTGTGGGACAGACCAGGAGTCTCCAGACCTGTCAGCCTACTTATGCTGTCCTGGATGGGTGGGGCAGGCTGGGAGTCTCGGCAGCCGGTGTGCTCTCACTGCAGCGAGGAGCAGCAACATACGTAGCCTCTCATTTAATAGAACCACACAGGGGCCATTACACGACTGGAGGCCCCAGTTAGAGCATAGTGGCGACTGGTGTTGTAAACAAATCAGGGAGTGAGCCCTGGAAAGCAGAGAATAAGATGTAAATGATTGAATGGCTATAGCAGGAAATGAAATGGGACCAGCTCGAGAGATCACATTTACAAAAAAATATTTACATTTGTGCCTGAAGTTCAGCTTTAATTTCACTGTATGACTCACCAGATCCGCCCTGGAGCCCCCTAAAGTGTCTATGCAAATACTCATTTTCTAAAAGTCCAGAATAGGATGCACAGTCCCAGTGAGGGTACGGACTTGGCAGTAGGTTACAAAGGCACCAATATTTTTTTTGTGGTATTTAGACACAAGAAGCTATACCGGTGCTTAAGATACCAAGAAATGTGTGTAAGGACTGTGGGGGCATTCTGGGGGTGCTGTAAAACTAACGGTATGCCATGGGAACTTATGGTGCCTGTCTTTCCATAACATTATCGTCTTCTATTGTTTTCTACAAGGGTAGGTTTTTGTTTTAGAACGTATCTAAAACAAAGAACCAAAATGTAATATATTGCAGGTTATTGGTACTTAGATGTGGTTGCTGCATTCCTTTTGGTTTTTTTAAGTAATGATATTCTGTTTCACCTGGTGATCTTGCCAGTAACACTTTCTGCCCTAGGGTGACAACGATCACTCAGCGTACTGTATTAAAGTAGCAGCGTTGTCACCCTA
Source organism: Nanorana parkeri (assembly GCF_000935625.1). Taxonomy (NCBI): domain Eukaryota; kingdom Metazoa; phylum Chordata; class Amphibia; order Anura; family Dicroglossidae; genus Nanorana; species Nanorana parkeri. Next base: position 2,790 of record NW_017307405.1, on the reverse strand, counting down.
CCTCACTTAGAGGGGGGCGAGCTCTGTAGTCTTCATAGATGGCTAAAAACAAGGTTATTGATAAGTTGACAGAGCGGACACAACGTTTTTAGCTGGTAAGATTTCTAGAAGGATAAACTGATATAACAAAACACTTCCGTGGTTTATTTACAGACCTAAATAGACCAGATTAGAGACATTAAATGCTAAATTGGTCATACATTGTTCAATCTGATTATACAATCTCCTTTCGATTTACCAAAACTATGTAACATGAAGACAAACCTAAACAATCCATTTTGTTTGTATTCAGCCATTGCACTGCATAGTTGAAGGTGGATTTAACCACTTGAAGACCAGGGTGTTTCACCCCCTTCCTGGCCAGGCCATTTTTCAGTATTCAGCGCTGTTGTACTTTGACTGACATTTATTCCGTCATGCAACGCCATACCAAAATTAATTTTATACCCTTTTTTGGGGACAGATAGAGCTTTCTTTTGGTGGCATTTAATCACCACTGGGGTTTTTATTTTTTACTATATAAAGGAAAAATTGCCGACATTTTAAAAAAAAAACAGTTTTCCCTATGTTAAGCAATGAAAAATTGCACATAAATTATCTTTCTTCATAAATTTAGGCCAAAACTTATTCTGCTACATGTCTGTGGTAAAAAAAAAAAAAATACGGGTATATTAAGTACAGTGTTTGAAAGTTATACAGTCCACAGACTACAGTATATATATTTGAAATGTATCAATCCTGGTGCCCTGACCGCTTATTGCAATTCTTGAGGCCCTATAATGCCTGGACAGTAGAAACACCCACAATACGACCCCATTTTGGAAACCAGACACTTCAAGGCATGTTGAGTTTTTTTTAAGATTTCATTTTTTAGCCACAAGTTTTTAAAAATGAAAGAAGAAAAAAAAAAGTGTTTTTTCTATTTTTTTTTATTTTCTAAAAACTTGTGGCAATAAAATGAAATCCTCAAAAACATCCCCATGCCTCTTATTAAATACCTTGGGGTGTCTGCTTTCCAAAATGGTGTCATTTGGTGGGTGTTTCTACTGTCCTGGCATTATAGGGCCTCCAAAATTGTGAT
>NW_017307405.1:810-1016 GCF_000935625.1 Nanorana parkeri | reverse complement strand
TGGTATCCCCATACTCAGGAGGAGTAGTAGAATGTGTTTTTGGGTGTAATTCTAACGATGCCTATGCTGTGTGTTAGATATATCTTAGTAATTTATAGCTTTGTGTAGAAAAAAAATATTTTTTCTTCACATAGTTGTCAATTACTAAGATATATCTAACACAAGGCATAGGCATCGTTAGAATTACACCCAAAAACACATTCTAC
>NW_017307405.1:0-478 GCF_000935625.1 Nanorana parkeri | reverse complement strand
CTACCTATCACAATTCGGAGGTCCTAAAGTGCCAGGCCAGTTGAAACACTCACAAAATGACCCCATTTTGGAAAGCAGACACCCCAAAATATTTATTAAGAGGCATTGTGAATTTTTTTAAGATATAATGTTTTCCCACTTTTATTTAGAAAATTAAATAATTAAAATTATTTTTTTTTATTTTTTTCTACACAACGTCAATTCAGAAGATAAATCTAACACACAGCATAGACATCCTTATATTTACACCCCAAAACACATTCTGCTACTGTTTGTGAGTATGGGCATACCACATAAGTGAGACTTTTTTGCGATCCCATTCCCTCAAGCCAAGCAGGCCTACTGCTACTTGGCTAACCCCAGGAACTATACACAATGCTATGGTTAGTGGCCAGGAAGTACAGAATGATGGACAAAAGGTAAACAAAACAATACCCGTGGTTCCAGGAGTGCAGCTGTCTTCAGAGGATGGCTGGGA
>NW_017307404.1:570224-570921 GCF_000935625.1 Nanorana parkeri | reverse complement strand
CCAAACTCTTCACCCTTTTGTGAATAACCCTGTAAATTTGGTAGGTGTATGAGCTATGTCTGGCCAAGGAGGTTAAACGTTGCTTGTCAGGCCTCAGACCGTCATAACCTGTCCATTCGCAGTATGTATGTTTTTGTTTTGATGAGACACAGCTATTTGTGCAATTGGTTTTACAATATTCCAAGTTAAGAAATTGGGTTGATAATGTAGCTGGGTCGTTAAAGTTACCAGGACCCCTTTGTGTTTACATAAACCTGTCAAGCTAATTAATGGGTGATTTGCAATTATGCTTGGTTGTTTTTTTTATTAGGGATTGTCATAAAAAAGGTTAAGCGCCAAAATGAATACCTCATTTAGGTAATTAGTGCAAAGGAACATAAAGATTACAGGCCAGATTAAAGATCTCAGTTTTTTTAAATTTGACAATGCCTGGCAAACTGAGGGCAGCCTGAGGTCACTTCAACTTAATGGAAGGCTGCATTTGTTCTGGGGGAGAGAAGAATTTCATAGTTGATATTAATCAGCTCAAACCTCATTACTGTCACATTCACATCCAACACACAGTGTGTACATATTGGGACGCCGATGGACATTCCATTGCTGGAGCGAGGAGGAGGAGACAGACTGGAAGGAATGGTCTAATAGCCAGTCAGCTGCGAGGTTCAGGTGAGTATAACTTTGTTATTTTACACCCTAG
>NW_017307404.1:565458-566439 GCF_000935625.1 Nanorana parkeri | reverse complement strand
TCGGCTGCCCTCGGCAGCATAGTGAATAGACCCCATAGTTATAGTCAGCTATACATCTTGTCCTCTAGCCGAGGTCTGAATAACCAACCTTTAAAAATGTAATAATTTAATAAATTAATACATTCTTAGACTAGGAAAACAATATCTCTGTCAGATTCCCCTCTACATTGCAGGTATTTCTTTACTGTTGGCGTAGGGCAGACGTTGGCAACTTTGCCAATCCAGCTGTTATGGAACTAAAAGTTCCATGAGGTATTCCAAGATTCTGACAGCCAAAGGCATGACAGAGGCATGAGGCCGAGATTGCTTACCCCTGGTGTAGGGGATGTGTATAAAAGTGACTAAGAGGCAAATATAGCATATAGAATGTACATCAATAAGAATTTTTGTCTTGAAGAATATGTGTCTTGATTTTCTGCAACACAGTGACCGTCTCAATACCATTTCATCAGTGATAAAATGCTGTTTTAATTTGTGGTCATCCAAAGCTTATTATGCAGTTCAATTGATTTATATAAATACTGGTGTGTGAACTCTCCTTAAGATTAGAGAGTACTGGGCATTAATGTGCTGGCTCAGATTTTGACAAGCGGGTGGCGGCTTCTTCAGCAATATCTTGCTGGATTAGAGGCAGGGGAATATATGACTTGCAGGGGGAACTAGGACCATAAGAGAGTAAATCATATGTGTAACCACATATGGGGTCTATTTATAAATTAACCTGTGAATCTTTGTGAACATTTGTTCTGTGGGAAAAGGAGCCAAAAATCAACATTCATAGTATATTTTATTTTCAGGTCACTGTAAAGTAATACTGCAGTATGGCCACCAGATAGAGCTGAGGAGCATAGGAAAACTACCTTTTTCCAACGCTCCTCGTCTCTATCTAGCGGCCATAATGAAAAGAAAATATGCAAAGAATGTTAGTTTTTGCCTCTATTCGCACGTTGACAGACATTCGCATGGCAAATGCATATTGTT